>NC_056739.1:1694969755-1695062255 GCF_019279795.1 Protopterus annectens
TCCTTACGTGGAGCCAGCCCCTAGGAGACCTAACAAGTTTCTTTCTGCTCCTCCAGATAAAGAATTTTTGTCCAGAGGTGTCCCCGTAGATGCCATAGTGGTGGCGGCGGCCACTAAGAAGGAGCTTGCTGAGACTACTTCTGTCCAATCGTCGAATAAGGAGTCTCGACAGATGGACAAGTATGGGAAGCGTGTCTTCAATTCAGTGGCTTTTACTCTTCGATCGTTGAACTCTCACTCACTTCACGAGATTGCTGAGGGATCTCCTTAAGGAGTTGGGAGATTCTATACAGGGTACATGTACTGAGGGAGTCCCTGACAAGATTTATGCTGTGTTGTCCACCCTAAATTCTATAGTTAACTCCTCCATGTGGCTTATTTGTTATGCGGCTGATGGAGCGAGTAGAGCAGCGGGTTCAGGAGTTGCCCTAAGGCGTCACTCCTGGATGCGCTTGTGTAATTTTGTGGAACCATTCAAGTCCACTTTCACCAACACCCCTTTTGATGGTTCCTCATAGATTGTTTGGACCTAAGGCGAAGGACACACTCACTCGGTGTGAGCAAGAAGGAAAGACGCTTTCTGCCGTAGGAGTACGTTTTACTGTTCCCTCTAGACCATACCCTAAAGGTCAAAGGGGCAGTAAAATGTGGTTCAAGAAGTCTCAGAGGGTCTTTCCGGGCACACAGGGTGAACCCTCCTTCAGAGGCAGAGGAGGAGGAGGAGGAAATGGGAGACGTCGCCCTAGAGGCAGGGGCGGTCCGCAATACCAACAGGGTGATTCTTTTCGTGGAAGGCCTTATCAGCGTTCCTGATATGGGGCCCGACTGCGTTTCTCTGAGGCTGGTCGGGGGGGGGGGGGCGTCGCATTTCTTTGTATCCAGAAGCCTGGCTATGTATAACCCAAGACAAGTGGGTGCAAAGAGTTGTTACCAGAGGCTAGATCTTACCCACTTTGTCGAGAGGCCATGCGAGTTTGGGAATGGGAGATTTCTGTCAGCAACGCACATTCCAGGGATGACCAACATGATAGCCGACAAGCTCAGCCGGGCGATCCTACTGCCTCACGAGTGGTCTCTGAAACATGAAATAGCGGAACAGATTTTCCGCAAATGGGGACAGCCTTGCTGTGACCTTTTTGCCAGTCCAATCAATGCCAAATGCAGCAGCTATTTTTCCCTCATTCCCCCTCCGGGGGAGACACCCAGAGATGCTGTAGCTCACGATTGGCCCCTGGGTCTTCTGTATGCTTTTCCTCCATTTCCTCTCATTTCTAAAGTGATTCAGAAAGCCAGATGGCTGGGACGCAAGTTAATCCTCATTGCTCCTTACTGGCCTCGTTAGGTTTGGTTCCCCCTCTTCGAGCTTCTTCTCCTGGATGATCCTTGGATTCTGGACCCAGCTCCAGATCTGTTGACTCACATGTCAGGTTCGCTACATCTCTCAATCCACACCCTCAAATTGACAGCGTGGCTGCTCCAGTTCCATCCCTAGTCAGGCTTCACGATGTATCTTCCTCAGTGTCACATCTCCTTATGTCCTCCTATAAACCTTCAACTAGGAGACTGTATGGCAGTAAATGGAAAATATTTTCTATCTGGGCACACAAAATGAATGTAGATCCCTACACTGCTTCTATCCATGTAATTTTGGAATTTCTCTCCGAGCTTTTTCAGCAAGGATCTGCCATTGCCACTATCAGAGTTTAATTGGCTGCTATTTCCCATTTCCATTTAGGATTTCCAGACTCCAATTTAATGTCTCATAAGCTATGCAAGACCTTTTTGAAAGGAGCCACTCTGCTGAGGCCACCTCTCCAAGAACCTGTACCTTCTTGGGATTTAAATGTTGTATTGTCCAAACTGACATCTTCCCCGTTTGAACCTTCTCAATCATCCTCATTAAAATTTTTGTCTTAGAAGACTTTGTTTTTGGTGCTTATCACATCAGCTGGACGGATGTCGGAGTTGCAAGCCTTATTTGTTAAGCCACCTTATTTGATCTTTAATAAAGACAGGGTCTCAATGCGTACTAACCCCTCCTTTGTCCCCAAAGTTTGTTCTTATTCCACCTTAAATCAATCCATAGAACTCCCAGTTTTTTTCCCTAATCACTGTAATGCAGCTGAATATCGGTTTCATCAGCTAGTCATTCAAAGACAGGTGCGTTTTTATTTGCATCGGAACAAGGAGTTTAGGAAATCAGATCAATTCATTTCTTTTTCTGAATCCAGATTGGGCTTACCGGTTTCTAAAGTGACACTATCTAATTGGATTTCTAGTTACATAGCCTTTGTCTATAATTCAGAGGGCAGAACTTTACGCTTCAAGATCAAGGCTCATTCTACCAGGTCTCTGTCTACCTCTGCAGCCTTTCAAGCCAGGGTCCCACTTGATAATATTTGTGCAGCAGCTTCGTGGGCTATCCCTCACACTTTTATTTCACATTACAAATTGGATTTAGCTTCCAGGGCTAGAGCATCCTTTGGCTCCACGGTGCTCAGGAGTATTTTCCAGTGAGCCACCCAAGAATAAGGTGCTAGGGACGCTGTCCTATACGTAAAAATGAAGGTGAGATTGGACTACACAACATAAAGAAGTTATGTACTCACCATAACGTTCCATGTTGGTAGTCCATCTCACCCTTCATTTGTACCAACCTGCCCTCCTGCCCCCATCCATGAAGAATCTGGAGGTGCTAATTTTTTGGTTATCTTTGGTTGGAGACCCTTTCGTATTGGTTTGTCTGCTATGGTTATTTCTTGCAGTGAGCAGCAGACAAGATCTGGGGTTTATACTGGTGCACTATGGGATACCTGCTTAGCCATGAGCCAACCAGAAGTCTTCGAGGTTATAAATCGGCCGAGTCGGAGCCAAGGATTGGCTTCGAACCCATACGTAAAAATGAAGGGTAAGATGGACTACCAACATGGAACATTATGGTGACTACATAACTTCTTTTTTCCTGGTTGCTGTAATGCACTGTTGCTGTCTGGTGCTGTCCTTATTTTCCTTTTATTAAATGTGCTTTAGTAGATCGTATGTGTCTTTATTCATCCTTTAGATACAGGTAGAGCCATTAGAAGGCACTCCTGCTTATGCTTACAGTCCTTTGCTCCTGGGTGCATTAATACGCAAGTACCAAATTTAGTTTATTGGTAGTCATCCAGTTGCATAGTTGTTTAAAGTTTTCCTAGAGTCGCTTCTGCAGCATCGAAGTTGGTTTAGGCTCTTTCAGCAGGATAAGGTATTTACATAAAGTGTAAGAAATAATTTGTTAATGAACAAGATGAGTAGAATAGGGATAAAGACCCCAGTCTTCTCTGATGAGAGCATATGTTCTTCATATTGATCCCTGCTGCAGTAGCCTTAGCTATATGGGTTATAGCCTGCCAAGGATGTAACAGCTGCCCAGCTTCCAAAACTTCAGGCACCTTCCAAGTGCCCAAACTATCAAGCAGATTGAGCTGACTAAAAGACAAGTTTGGGTGCAAAGCCCTTCAGAGCTTTCATGCTAGCAGAGAAAGGGAGACTGAGTCCTGAAAAGACAAGGCTAGGAATAACAAAAAATAAATGTTCACGCTGGCATAAAAAAATGCATCAACAAAACAAGGGATGTGGAGGGAGCATCTGTAGCAATGATCATTTGAACATCTACTGTTATGGTAAGTTCAACATACAGAACTAGACTATGTTTTTCATACTGACCACTGCTGCAGTAGCTGTTGTGGGTAATATTACCATAGCAATTATATTTGGGAGGTGGACGGAGAAGTGTCCAGGAGCCCCTGGAGAATAGTGCTAGCAAAGCATGATCTGAGCTAGACATAGAGAGGACCAGGTAGCAGTTTCTAGATTAATTCTAGACTCCAACCCTTTTCATAAGTCATAAAAGAAGCCAAGGGCCTTGTTCCTGCTTGGAATTGATTTGTCATGGTGAGTATAACAAAAGGTAATAGCAATAGTCAACCATTTGGAAATAGTTTTGACACTGTTTGTCCATTCTTCTTACCTTCACAAGAAATGAGCACTTGATCCAATGATCTGAAATATTTAGGTCTGCTAAGGTAGTCCCTGAGTTGTCTGTGGACATCCAAGGTATGGAGTATCCTTTGTCCCTCAGTTTTTTATGTTCAGGAAAGAAAACAGGGAAGATGAATAGTTTGGTTTAAAGTAAACTTGGATACCAATTTAGGCATAGAAGAAAGATTAGTTAGATCAGCACCCTGGTTTTCACTGATGCTAAACTGGCCAAGGAGCCACCATGCCTTCTGCCACAGAAGACGCATCTTATCTAGAGGACCAGAAGCTTTGTGCATCCAAACCTGACTGGTCTCGAGCTGCTGGCCTTGAGGATCTAGACTTTATTTCACTCCTTTCTCCCCTCCCCTCTAACTCTACATATATCATCTGCTTTCTCAGATCTTTACATCATATACACACCCTGTACATCTTTTACCTCACCTCTGTTCTTTCATAGTTTTAATTTGCATTCGTACTGCTCAAGCTCTCTTCTTATAGTGCTCTCCCACTTAACATCCTACCACAGCCATCTTTCATATTTAAAACCAACAGAAACTCTTCCCAAGAAACTGTGAGTCAAAATACTACCCAGTCATGTTCCATTTCTCCCTCTCTATTTAGTTTCTCCTTCATACATCTCTTTAAATCCAAACTCCTGCCATCCCCTTCCGTCTTTCCCAAAATAAAAATTGAATACCTCATTCTTGCTTCATATACTCCAAAACTCATAACACATACTAAAGTTTTTCTCTTAGCTATGGACATCCACCCTAATCCAGGCCCAACCTTATCCTCTCACCTCACCACTCCCATTCCCATAATTCACTCCCCAACCCTTTCTTCCCCCTCCTTAAAAACTCTTTCCTTTCTATCAATGAATATACAAAGTCTACCTAACAAAATCACAGAAGTTCAAATATACCACACATTCTAACCTTGTCTTGAGACATGGTTAAAACCACATATCTCTAATAAAGAAATTCTGCCCCCTAGTTTTAATGTCTACCGCCAAGATAGAATTTCAAAGAAAGGAGGTGATGTTGCCATACTCTGTTCTCAACAATAATCCCCCCTTCCCTACCCATACACCTGATTTCTACCTTGCCTTACTCGTAATCTAAACTGCCACATAAACAACCATAAAAAATGCAGTCGCCTCCATTTATATACCTGGCAAAAACATTCCAGTTCTTGAAATTATACTCTCATAGATCTCACAAAACATTCCCTATGAAACAGTGATACTACGCAATGTAAATATTGACTGGAATACACTATGTATAGACTTCTCCATCCAAAGCATCAATCTGTATGGTTTCTCCCAGCTAATCACATGTTCCACTCACTGGAATAGACAAACCGACTCAGGAACCATCTTAGACTGGATATCAAACTACAGACCCTCACCTATATCACAATCCTAGAGCCCTGCCTGATACCTAAGTGATCATCTACCCACCTTTACCCAAAGATATTCATCACAACTTTACAGAACTCATCTATATAAAGATTGCTGTATACTCTCTTGCTTTAACCCCACCACACTCAATGAAAGACCATCATCAATAGACTGGTGTACTTTAAAGACCATTCCCCTCAGTGAGGCTGTCCAAAAATCTAACCATATCTTCCTAGACATTCTCGATGTGCTAGCACCTCCTCGAAGAATCAGGATCAAATCTAACAATGCCCCCTGGCTTTCAAAAGGACATCCACTCCCTCATGCACCAAAGAGACTCTGCATGGAAGACCTGGCTTAAATCCAAATCCCCTGTTCATCACCAAATCTTTAAAGAACTCAAACCCTACAAAAAGAAACATTCATAATGATAAAAATATGTTCTACTGTAAAGCCCAAAACAACCACCTCTAAAATCCCAAAACCTTTTGGAGAGCTATCAGCTCTATTCTTCACCCAGGTACCTCTCATACTTCTAATCCCTACCCAAATAATACAGCCCAGGACATAGCCACCAATCTCAACCACTACTTCATTGATACAATCCAACAATTGACCAGCACTGGCCAAAACCCCAACATTACATTACCTCCCCAATTACCCTCTGACCACACCCCTTTCCATCTTAAAACCTATTCCAATCACCTCCATAAAATCTCTGCTTAACAAAATAAGACCATGTTCTCCCTCAGCTGACTCTATAGCCTATCCAGTTTCTGTACTGATCAACAGATCAGTACAGGAATCCACAGCAACTGAAATCCTTCTATGTAATACCCCTCCACAAAGGAGGCAACTCAACTTATCCTTCCAACTATAGTCATATTAGCTATACTCTTCTTTCAAAAATACTGAAAAAATATATACATACTCAGCTGCTCAAATATCTGATCCAGGAAAAACTTCTGAAACTCACACAACACTGTTTCTGCCGTAACCATATTACAACTACTGCCCTCTTATCCTGCTCTCAGACAGTAGCTGAAGCTTGTGACACTAACACTCATCTCATCTCTTTTCCTAGATCTGTCAAAGGCCTTTGACACAGTATCCCATTCTAAACTCATAGCCAAACTTGCCAGTCTTAACCTCTCTGCTCCCACTCTAGCATGGTTTTCCAGCTGTCTTTCAAATAGAATGCAAGTTGCCCAATGGCACTCCTCCTGTTCCCCCTACCTACCTATTCACACATATGTTTCCCAGGGATCCATACTTGGAACCCTACTATTTAATATCTTCACAAATAACCTACATCTCTCTTCCCTCATCCAGTATGCTGATGACTCTACTCGCATCACTTCATCTGATAATGTGTCTCAACTTCAGACTCTTACCCAAAACACTTTTCTTTCTGTTGAAAGATGGCTCACTGATAACCAGCTTACTTTGAATCCTAAAAAATCTAAGCTCTTACTCTTTCTACCAAAATCTCTGTCACATCTCAAACCCACCTTTACCATCTCATCCTTGGATAGTACTACTGTTAAAGTAGAGTCCCACACAGAACTTCTTGGAATGATAATAGATGATCAGCTCAAATGTGACGTCCATATCCAACAAGCTGTAAAAAAAAAAACAAAAAAAAAAAAAACAAAGGCTACGGCTTCTCTACAGGAACTCAGAATTTCTAAATTGTGAGTCTTGCCACTCCTTGGCCCAAGCTTATGTACTCTCAAGCCTTCTCTGTGCTGCCCCAGGTCTTACAAACCTCTTTAATTACCAAGATGGAGCACACCTACAGTAAGATTGCAAAATTCACAGCAAGTCTAACTTATACTGCTCACCACAGCATAACATTAAAAAATCTAAAATGACTTCAGCTTCCACACCATTTGCAGCTATCACAACTTTAAATAGCTCACTGCTTTCTCAACAAACTCTTAGCTTGCCCCTCTCTAAGGAACTTGGTATCGTACTATACCACAACACACCAACTATGTAGCTCAGGCCAACTTATTCTCCAAACATATAAACCCAATAAAATATCAGGAAAATACTTTACAATTACTCAGTATCTAATATTTGGAACATATTCCCTCTTAACATAAGAAATATCTCACACCCCAATAACTTTAAAAGAGAAATAAAATATTTTCTAGCCAGTTCCTGATTATGTCCTTACCCAACTTAAACTTCAAGCCCTCTCCTTCTACTTTCTTCTGACTTTTACATCCAGCTGTACTGATCGCTCTGATTCATAAATCTTAATATAAGTCCCTATTCTAAATCTTAAGATAAACTTAATGACTCCCTACTCCAATCTAAGCTGCCTTCGCTCAGCAAACAGACTCCTTGTCCAAACAACTAAATCTCTCAACCTAGGTGGTGACGCGCTATTTGCCAACACCACTGGTAAAATATGGAACTCTCTCCCAAATAACATCACGCTTGCAACTTCTCTAAGTCAATTCAAAAATAGTCTAAAACTCCACTTCAAGTCACACTGGCTATGTCCTTGCTCAAACCCAGACTAGCTCTGTGCCATTAACTAAAACATAAACAACTAGCTAAGATGATAAGTACTTTGTATACTGTGATAAAGAAATATGTATCCTGTCTAACTCTATGTCATTATACTGCCTACCGTCCTTGCTAATATGTTATTAATGTTACATTTATAGTAATCTCAGAAATAGTAATGGCAGTCTTGTACTTGTATGTAAATAGCTAATGTTTTTGTTAAGTTCTTTCAGCTCATTTACTGTACCTAATTATCAATGTAACTCTGTTGGAGCTTTTCTCCCCGGGCCTCCGCTGAAAAAGGACATGTATCCAGTCGGACCATCCCGGTTAACAAATGTAAAATAATAAATAAAATAAATAAAAATATAACTTTGATGGTAAAATAAAACTTAGTAAAACTGTCTATTCCTGCTTTCTTCTTTCTATTTTCTGCATTAACATCTTGTATTATTGTACTCTCTGTTTTGAATTATGTACTCTATATGTATTGACATATTATAATTTGCTCTGTACTAACTCATTGTAAACCTCTGTATATTTATCTATGCTTTTAGTTTATTTTTAGTTGTTTGTTTTGTTTTCTGTTGTTTGATCTTTTTTATTGCATACTGATCTGGTGCTATCCATGTAATTATTGATCACAGATGGGTGTTGGATCCGACCTCGGATCCGAGCTGGCACTAAAAGATGGCTCCTTAGTTCAAGCTCCTCCCCTACCCAAGATCCCTTGCTACCCACAAACCTTATAATCTCGTTTGCTGCAATTTGAAAACAGACGTGCTTCCTGAAACTCCTGTTCACCCTTTCAGATAAGTCCTTTTTGAGTCTCTCTTTTTTCCCATTTTAATCTCCTACCTCCTTATTTATATCTAAATAGTTTCCTCCCCTCCTGGTAGCCTTTTTGAGTAGTTTCTGCTAGGTCCTTCCTGGGTTTCCGCCCTTGTTTTCCCGGTTTTAGGTTCCTTCTTCCCTTCCTTTCTCTAACTTGCCCCCCCCCCCCCCCGATGTGTGTAGTGTATGATGTGCAACTATGTCTGAGAAACCCACGGGTTTCAAACGTTGCTTCTCATGTGGTCAGAAGTTACCCCATGGCGGCACGCACGAGGGTTGTGTTTACTGCCTAGGAGAGCCACATCTGGAGGTTGAATGCAATGCTTGCACCGGATTCAACCCCAGGGCTCTCTAAGAGCACAGGAATAAGCTCCTGCAAAAGGGGCTTGCAGAAGGGGGTCATCTGGTCTTGGGTTCCCCTTCTAAGCCTCCTTTGGATCCCAAGAGGAAGTCTTGCTTCCTCTCAAGATTCTCCCGCCAAAAAGCCAAGACTCTCAGACTCTCCACGGCTTCCGATCCAGGTTCTACAGTTCAGAGAACTCAGGCTCCCCTTGTTGGATCCCAGTCCTCGGAGGCTCAAAGCTCCTTAGATCTGAACCGACCTAGACCACCCTCGGATCTGACCCCTCCATCAGATCCAGCCATGGTTCCACTCAAGTCTGCAGATCCGACCAGACCCTCAGAAACTACGGTTTTGTCAGGTCTGATCATTACTGAAGACTCTCCCTCCACACTCAGGAGATTGGATCCGAGGCTGTCTAGCAGGTCTCCTTCATGAGACTGTAGGCCATCAGCTAGGTCGGACCATTCCTCCCTGTCTTCTCATTCCAGCAGGTGTCTGCTCCCCTCAGAAATGGATAGGATGATGAGCTTTCTCAAGGCCCAAAATGAGCTGGGCTTGTTGCCATCTCCTGGCTATTTGCCCAGGGGTCCTTCACCATCCACAGAGCTCTGTCCCTGACAGACCCATCTGGGTTCGGTTCCCCGGGATCAAGGCATCCCTAGGGAGAGGCCAGCGGTGTCGGGTATTGCTTTCTTTCCTACATTGTCTGAGTCCCTGACGAGTGCAGCTCCAGTTGCCCTCGGAACTGGGGATGCCTTGACCCTGCAAGGTCAGTGGCGGTCACTGGGGAGGGGGGAGCTGGAGTTTTTGGAATGTTCCCTCCCTATGGGGGCCTCCCCTTTAGACAGCTCCGGGCCAATATCGTCTGTGAACATTGATGCTGCGTCGGGGTCCCCCCTTCCATCCTGGTCGGCTGTGGCTGGTGGGGAGGAGGGGGCTGCTTCTTCCAGTCAGTCTGCTTTCTGGACGATAGAGAGAACTGTCTCTGAATGGGCAGCTGCCTCCACCTCAGCTCTAGATCCTCCCCAGCCCCATTAGCCATTGGGAGGTGAGACCTCATCATCCTACCAGGGTCAGCCCTCCTGTGAGCACCTTCAGTTGGGCATTACCCCCATTGGGTCCCTTCCTCTTCCAAGTCCTCCCCGGAGCCCGCCATGGAGGAACCTCCCCAGAAGAAGACGTGCAAGAGGAGGCCCTTGGACTCCCCTCGATAGTCCCTCACTGAGACATGGATTTCAAGGAAAGAGACTGGACCCCAGACCTCTGTCCCAAGAGGTGCCTTTTGAGGACATCCTCGAGATCCTTAAAGAGCGAGGCAGTTGGTCTTCCCCCACCGTGTCTTCAGAGGAATTCATGTTCCTGAAGGCCTTCTGGATGGGCCCATCTTCCACCTTGATGACTCCCGATTAGCTTGTCCAGCTCATTTGCAACAGGGCATGGAAGGAGCTGGACACAATAGAACCTGTTCCTAAGAAAGCTGATAAATTCCAAAGCCCCTCTAAATATAAGACTTTTTGGAGCAAAGGCATTCCTGTTGATGCCATTGTGGTGGCCGCAGCTACCAAAAAGGAGCTCAGTGAACAGAACTCCACAGTCCAACCCCCGAACAGGGAGTCTTGGGCGACTGACCATTTTGGGAAGCCCGTGTTTGTCTCTGCTATGGTCAGACTGAGGACAACAAACTACATGACATACTTTACCCGTCTGCAAAGGGACTTTGTATTGGAACTCTCCACTTCCCTTTCCAAGTTGCTGCCTCCAGAGAGTCTTAAATTAGTCTCTCCAAAGCTATCTACTCTGAATTCCCTAGCTAACACCTCAATGAGGTTAATCTCCAGTGCAGTGGAGGCCACCTCTCGAGCGGCTAGTACAGGCATTGCTATTAGTTGTCATGCCTGGCTTCGCTTTTGTGAGTTTGTGGAAAACTTCAAGGCATCATTTACTAATGCCCCTTTCAACAAGTCAGCACTGTTTGATCCTTCTGTCAAAGAAACCTTAACCCATAGTGAGCAAGAGGGAAAGACTCTCTCTGCAGTTGGGATCAGGTTTTCTACTCCCCAACGATCCTTTTCCAGGAATCAGAGGGGGTAGTAAGAAACTGTGGTTCCGCAAGTTTCAATCTTCCTTCCAGGATGCTCTTCAGGAATCCTCTTCTTCTGGCCAGGGAAGGGGGCTTGATAGCTGATGCTGCCCCAAAGGAAGAGGAGGTCTGCAGAACCAGGACTCCTGGGAACCCTTCTCAGAGAAGCCCCCTCAGCACTACTGAAGCACTGCCCAGTTGTCCTGCCCTGGAGGCAGTCGAGGGTTGTCTCTCCCTACACCCACTAGCCTGGACAAGTATTACATCAGATCAGTGGGTGCTAAACATCATATTCAGGCGATACTTAATACCCTTTTTTCAGCCCCCTCCTACTCAAAAGTCTCTCCAGGATGTTCCACCCCACCAAAGGGAGTTAGCCCTCTTTGAGGTTCAAGACCTCCTTCAAAAAAAGAGCCATCCAGGAGGTTCCCAATAGGACAACTATGGTCCGGAACTTAGTCTCATTTATTTTTGGTACCCAAGAAAACCGAGGACCTATGTCTCATTTTGGACCTCAGTGTTCTAAATTTGTTGGTCAAAAAGTCAAAGTGGTAGATGGTCACTGTTCATTCCATTCTGCTGCTTCTGTGCATGTACGATTGGATGTGCTCAGTGGATCTCAAGGATGCGTACTATTGCATAAAAATCTACAGATGCTCCAGGAAATACCTGTGCTTTTGGCTGGCAGCCATTCACTTCCAGTTCAGAGCCCCTGCCCTTCAGTCTCACCTCAGCCCCCGCCCCGGGTGTTTACCACATGTATGGTAGTGGTAACAGCCCATCTCCTGCTGCAAGGTTTCCAGGTCTTCCCGTACCTGGATGACTGGCTCCTCACGGCACCCACAAGACATCAACTCACTCTGGTCATGGATTATACACTCAGCCTCTTTCAGGACCTAGGCATCACAGTCAACCTGCCCAAATCTCATCTTGTCCCATGTCAGAGCCTGGAATTTATGGGGGTTCTTCTGGATACAGTGTCAGAAACTGCAGCACTTCCCCTGAGCAGAGTTGAGATGATTCGAGAACGAGTCAGTCTTTCTGGATCTGGAGCATCTCTCAGTGCATTTAATCTTGATTAGTGGCGGCAGTGATTCAGTTAGTCCCTTTCACCAGATATCACATGCGAGTGCTACAATGGACCCTTGCAGTGCAGTGTCACCCCACCTTCATCCCATGTCTACAGACGTCACCTTGCTTTGGTGGCTCCAAGCCGAGACCTTCTAGGCAGACTCTTCTGTCTTCCCCAAACCCAAGCCATGGTGACCACGGACACCTCCCTGTTTGGGTGGGGGGCATTATCGGGGAAGGACTGTCCAAGGCACGTGGTCCCCCTTAGAGACCAAATTGCACGTCAGTGTCCTGGAGATGAGAGCAGTACTTCTAACGTTGCAAGCCTTCCAAGACTGTCTGCCTCTCGAGACCATTGGAATTCAGACAGACAACATGGCGCTTGTCTGGTACATCAGTAAACGGGGGGGGAACGTGATCTTATCCCCTGTGCAGAGAGGCCATGAGAGTGTGGGAATGGCTGATGTCTTCCAGGTGCTTTCTTCTTGCAATGCATATTCCTGGCAGTTCCAACATGTTAGCCGACAAACTCAGCAGATCTATCCTGAGTCCCCACAAGTGGTCCCTGAATCTGTCAATGGCATGTCAGATATTCGGCCGTTGGGGTCTCCCTTGTTGGGATCACTCTGCCTCTCTGGTCAATCACAAATGCAGCAAATACTTTGCCTTGATCCTTCCAACAGGGGAGTCACCCAGACACACTCAGGTTCACGATTGGCCGTTGGGTCTTCTGTATGCCTATTCCCCAAATCCACTTATTCCCAGAGTCTTACAGAAAGCGTGTCACCTGAAGACAAATCTCATCCTCATTGTCCCCCCTCTGGTCTCGTCAGGCGTGGTTTTCCCTCCTTTGGTCTCATCTAAAATATCCATCTTAGATATTAGATCCAGATCCGGATCTCATTTCCCTTCCTTGGGGGCTTCCTCTTCCCAACATCCAGTCTTTTTGGCTGACTGCTTGGTACCTCCAGTTTTAATGATTGTTGCCCAGTCCAGGCTTCCTTCCCCAGTTAAAGACATTATTTTGGCTTCTCAAAGCTTTCTACTACGAAGGTGTATTCTAGCAAATGGAAGAGGTTTACTATTTGGGCTCAACAACGTAATTTAGATCCCATTTCGGCTTTTATTTCTGACATTTTATTGTTCCTGCCCTCTCTTTTTCAACAAGGGGCTAGTTTCTCTACAATCAAACTTCAGTTGGCTGCTGTATCCAACTTACATTTAAACGAAAGTCCCACTTTCTCTTTTATGCTGTACAGGGCTTTCTTCAAATGATTTTTTTTTTTTTTTTTTTTTTTTTTTTTTTGTTTGCTCAGACCTCCTATCAAAGATCCTTCCCTTCCTTGGGACCTCACTCTGGTGCTGCAGTCCTTGACACTGCAGCCTTTTGAGCTTGCGGCTACCTGTGATATGAAGTTCCTGACCCATAAGATGGCCTTTTTGGTGGCCATTACTTCGGCCAAGAGGGTCTCCAAATTGCAGGTTCTTTGCATTAAGCCCCCCTTCATGATTTTCCCTAAGTATAGTGTGTCTCTCAGGACCAATCCTTCCTTCATTCCTAAGGTGGCCTCGGAGGCTAATCTTAACCATTCAATTTAGCTTGCTGTCTTTTTTTCTCAATTTTTCAAATAAAGGGGAATATAAGCTGCATTGTCTGGAGGTACATAGCCGGCTACATTTTTACTTGAAGAGAACAGAAAATTTTCAAAAATCCGATTAGCTTTTTGTGGCTTTCTCACATGTTAAGAAAAGTCAGGCAATTTCCAAAGTTTCTATTTATCGTTTGATCATTATCTGTATTCATTTATTTATTTTTACATTTGTTAGTTGGGTTAGTCTGTCTGGGTTCTTAGAAGCCCTTTTTCAGCAGAGACCTGAGGAGAAAAGCTCCCAAAAAAAAGTTTAAGTAAACAAATAGTAAGAACAAAGATAAAAACAGATCACATTTTAAGTATACATACTTCTGAAGTAATTACGTAACATGCAATAAAGGAATATATAGAATGGATAGAAATGCAGTACAATACATATATGGAAAATTTTCACGTAGTATGGCAGGAAACTAAACAGAAATATGGTAAGACTAAGGTCAATACATTGCTGAACCAAGGTACTAGGCATGAAGTAAGTAAATATATAGATAAAGCTGTGTCAACTTTGGAAGTTAATAAATTAAAGAACAATAATAAGGGATTATGGGAATTGAGTGTAACATGAGCTAACTAGTATGGAATGGAAAAAAATGTGTATCGCTTATATATATTTATATATATATATATATATATATATATATATATATATATATATATATATATTAATGCAATCACATGACGCGATCTAGACCAGTCAAAGCTCACTCTACTAGGTCGGTGGCCACATCTTCTTCATTTTTGGCAGAGCTTTCTGTAGATGATATTTGTTCTGCTGCCACTTGGTCTAATCCCCATAACTTTGTGGCACATTATAAGTTGGACTAGGTGTCTAGGGACAGGGCTTTCTTTGGTTTTTCTGTGCTCCAGCATGTCCTTCCTTGAGGCCTCCCAGTGTTGTTGGTAGCTGAGGACTTTGACCCATCCATGTTCAGTAAAGACACAGCACTAGATAAAGAGTTATGTACTTATTGTAATTTGGAATCTGGGCTATCCAGTGTCATTATTCATCATGTTCCCAGTCTCCTTCCTCCCTCTTTCTGGTGACTGGGGAGTTATTGAGGAATGTTTTCCTTGGTATCCCTTTCCATTTTATAGGCAATCTTCACTGCCCTTTTTTTTTTCTATCCAGTAAACTCAATCTGAGGGTTCTGGGTAGCAAGGGATCATGGGAAGGGGAGGAGCTTGAGCTCAGGAGCTGTCTTTTAGTGCTGGCTCAGATCTGAGGTCAGATGCTACACCCATCCGTGATGAATAATGACACTGGATAGCCCAGATTCCAAGTTATGGTAAGTACGTAACTTTTTTTTTTTTTTCTGTAAATCTCAAGTTTTTCTTCCTGGGTCTCCACTGAAAGTAGGCATCTGCATAGTTGGACCAACCTGGTCAACAAATGCCTAATAAATAAAAATAAATATTCCTCTCAGGCCCCTGTTTCAGTTTGCCTAATACAACAAAATCATTCATAGCAAATTGTAAGATGTTTTCCATGTGGTGCAAGAAGAGGAACAGCTACCCATTAAAAACAGGTATGTTCCTTGTTCTCTTTAATTTACTTCTGTTTAGAGCAGGGCTGTCTTACTCTTAGTAAAGCTTCATGTTTCTACTACATCTGCCTGCTTTCTGCTAGCCTTACTTCTGACAAGTAATGAGTTGTCAAGCAGGTTTTAAGAAGAATGATTCATATTCAGCAATTAAGAATATCAGGTTCCTGTTATATAATCAAAGACAAAATTCTTCGAATGCGTCTTGATCGAACTTGAAAGCACGAAACAGCAAAATAGCAAAACAACATATAAGCGATTTCTTTCCCTGGGAAAGAAATCGCTTGGCCGCCTCTGTTACTTTGCCATTTTCCTCGCTGTAGTGCGATATCGGAGTTGGTATATTTAAGTAGGGGAGTGTGGGGGGCACAGCCCCCCAGTTTAATGTAATGATGTTCTTCATCTCACATTGCTGCAGTCCTTACATATGGGTAGTCCGCTGTCCTCGGTCGGCCCGAATACCAAAGTATTAGGCTGACGTCGGTCAAGGCGCTTAAAACTGACATCAGGACGTCAGGGTACAAAAGCGCATGACCGACGTCATATCCTCAGTCTTTTTTGCCGCATGGTCCGATGCAGAAGCAGCGTTGCAAGTGCCGTTCGGCGTTCTGAAATTTTTCGAGTTCGGAGTTTCAGACCGAATCCAAGTTGGCTAAGTACCCCGTTGGGGAATATTTTGTATTTTACTTGCCTCAGTGTTTTACCGGATGTCAGAAAAAGTGAATAACTGTATTTCTTGTGGGAAACAGATACCGCATAGGGATTATCATTCTTTGTGCATTCCTTGTTTGGGGCCTGAGCACGACGTTGTTGGGTGTCGCTTTTGTGCTAGGTTCAATAAGCGCACTATTAAGCGAAGGTTAGATTGTGCTAGGCTGGTCTTCGGTAAGCGGTGCAATTATAATATGCCGTCGGACTCTCCGCGCCGCTTCTGAAGAAGCGCAAAGACAAAACAGTTAAACCCAGGCAAGATGAGTCGTCCGCCCGGACGCCGGTTCTTTAGAGGTTTCAGTGGAACCGGTGGTTCCGACGGAGACTTCTCTGGAGTCTCAGGGGGAGACTTTGATTTTGCAGGATGTGGCCTCTCAGGAGGCAGGTCAGGCTGAAGGGGCTTCTCAGGTTACTGTACTCCCTCCCTTCCTAGGGTGGTTAGGCCCTCTCCTTCTGTTCCCAAGGCTTCTCCCAGAGGCAGGCCAGGTTTAGCTTCTGTTGGTGTCACTCCTAGTTCAGCAGGGTCTGTGCCTAAGAAGCACATGCTTAAAATGGCAGAAGATTTGATTACTCTGATTAGAGGTTCTTTGCCCCTCCTGATAAGAGGCCTAGGGTGGAGCCAGAGTTGGGAAGTTTTGAGCAGGCTTCGGATGTTTCAGAGTCTTCGCTGAAGACTTGCAGGAGTACTCTCCTTATTCTGATTCTGATGCAGATGATTCCACTCCTTCTGCTTCTCCTCCAGAGGATTTTTCTTTTTCAGAGACCCTTCATTCTATGAGGGAACATTTTAAGTGGGAAGGTCAGGACTTCTCTGATTCTCGGAAAAGGCTTAGGGAATTTTTGCTTTTACCCCAACATAGGCCCTTGGCTATACCCCCTGTTCTGGATGTTGTGGAAGATGTGTTTTCAGAGGCTTCATTTAATCCTGATTCTCTGCCTCCTGCGCCTGTTAAACCGGATAGGTATTACAGGGTGCCTGAGGCTCATAAATATCTTTATAAGAGTCCTAGGGCGGACCCAGAAACTATTAGTCAGGGACCTAAGGGTGTCAAGGCCTCTGTTGTAAAAAACCCGGTTCCTCTAGACAAAGAGGCCAGAGCTTTGGATAGATGGGGAAAGAAGGTCTATACATCTTCTACCTTAGCTATGAGGGCTTTGAATTGCCAGTTTCATATGTTGAAATATCAAAACTTTCTTCTTTCTCAATTGAAGTCTAAGGTGGATGCTCTGGCGGAAGGCATTGAGTGTAAAGAATTACAAGATTTGGTGCATGTCTCTGAACAGGTGGGTAAGCATTCATTACAATGTGGTTTTGATGCTGTGCAGGCCTCGTCTAGGGTGGCTG
Organism: Protopterus annectens; assembly: GCF_019279795.1. Lineage (NCBI taxonomy): Eukaryota > Metazoa > Chordata > Ceratodontiformes > Protopteridae > Protopterus > Protopterus annectens. The sequence goes on from NC_056739.1 coordinate 1,694,987,272, forward strand.
CCACTGGTTCAGTTCTTCGCAGGCACGCCTGGCTGAAGGATCAGAATTTATCTGACCATGTTAAGACAAGGATTTTGGATGCTCCTTTGCAGTCTGATGTGTTGTTTGGTTCACCTGTGGAGTCAGTCTTGAAGAAAATGGAAGACAAGGCTAAGTCTATGCAGGCTGTTAAAGATTTTTTGCAAGTTCAGCCTCCGAAGTTTAGTAGGAATTGGCCTGCTAAGGGGTGGACGTATCCTTCTTATGATTCTCAGTCTAGGGGTAGATCTAGACGTGGTAGGGGCAGAGCTCAGAGTTCTTTCAGGCCTAGAACAGGAGTTCACCTGCACAATCTTCAGGTGAGGGCAGGGGCCAGTCCTTTCGTAAACAGGCCCAATGACCTACTTTTTCAGCTGCCAGATCCTTCTTGCCTGGCAGCACCTTTGGGAGGAAGGTTGGCACTCTTCAAGGAAAATTGGATTTTGATTACCCAAGACAAATGGGTATTGGATATCATACACCAAGGTTACAAGTTTTATTTCCATACCTTGCCTCCTTTCAAAGGCATGCCAGACGTTCCTCCTCAGCAAAGACTAGAGGCTCACAAACAAATTTCTCTACTACTTCAAATAGGGGACATACAACCGGTCCCTCTGCCAGAAGTGGGCCTAGGATTTTATTCTCGCCTGTTTCTAGTACCAAAGAAAGGAAACACGTGGAGACCAATTTTGGATTTATCTATCCTCAACACATATCTGGACATTCCCAAGTTCAAAATGTTGACGTTACAACAGCTTTTACCTCTGCTGGGCAAAGATCACTGGATGGTGACTCTGGATCTCAAGGAGGCTTACCTTCATGTTCCTATCAGGCTCAGTTGCAGGAAGTATCTGCGTTTTCGGGCTGGGACTTCTCATTATCAGTTCTCTGCATTGCCCTTTGGCTTATCTACTGCGCCCAGAGTGTTCACGAAGGTTCTGGCTCCAGTGGTAGCTTTCTTCAGGCTAAGAGGAATACAAATCTATCCTTATTTGGACGATTGCCTGATTCTGGCCCAAGGAAAGGACGAACTTCTTCATCATTTACAGTATGTGATGGCAGTGTTAAGATGCCTGGGGTATTCTGTGAACGAAATAAAGTCCAGTCTAGTACCCTCTCAGGACATGTGCTTTCTGGGTGTGAGACTGAATACAGCATCCCAGATGGCCTTTTTGACCCCGGACAAACAAAAGAATCTTTCTCTTTACTTCCACCAATTATCTCGTCAGTCCAGGCTGACTGCAAGGACAATCCTTCAAGCCTTGGGGTTCATGGCATCTTGTATTGTGGTACTTCCCAATGCCAAACTGCATATGAGGAAGCTACAATGGTATCTCAAAAATGTATGGACACAGCACTGCCAAGATATGGACACTGTCATTCAGATAATACCTTGCATTCAAAAGGAATTTTTGTGGTGGGCTCAGGAATGTCACCTAAACAAGGGACTCTCTGTGACCCGGCCAGAGGCGAGTTAGATTCTAACGACAGATGCCTCAGACAAAGCTTGGGGAGCTCATCTAAATGGAAAATGGGTACAAGACACGTGGCCTGCCAGACTTCAACATTTACATATCAGCTTGAAGGAGATGTTAGCAGTCCAATTTGCATTGATAGCTTTCAAGGATTTACTTCTTCCAGGGCAGGTGTTGATTCAAACAGACAACACAACTGTCATGTGGTACATCAACAAGCAAGGGGACGCATTCTTATCCTCTATGCAGACAAGCAATGATTTTGTGGGAGACTGCTCTCAGTTTACAGCTAAATCTTCAGGCAAGGTTTCTGCCAAGAGCACAGAACTCCTTAGCAGATGTGTTGAGCAGACAAATTATGGATCCCCACGAGTGGAAATTGGATCCTCATGTATTTCAGACATTGACAATGTTATGGGGAACTCCAGACATAGATCTGTTCGCTTCTCCACTAAATTACCAGCTGCCAAAGTTTTGCACAAAAAGGTTTCATCCCACAGCTTGGAAAGTGGATGCTCTCTCATTCAATTGGAGCAATCTTCACGTGTATGCCTTTCCACCTCTGCCTCTCCTCCCAAAGGTACTCCTGAAGGTCAGACAGGACAAGCCAAACATGATTTTAATAGCTCCGGATTGGCCTCGACAGCACTGGTACCCATTACTGAGAAGTCTGGTACGGGAGCCTCCATGGCCTTTGCCTTCGATTCCTCACCTGCTGTCTCAGGAGAACAGTCATTTACTCAATGTCAAACTTCACTCTCTACATCTAACAGCCTGGCATATTCTGTTTTAAACCCTGGAGGGTCTCAGCTTCCACAACAAGTTTTGAATGTTATTTTGGAGGCCAGAAGGCCTAGTACAAGGAAAGTTTACGCAGATAAATGGAGGAGATTTTTATTTTGGAGTACAGCAAAGGACTTTGATGTTTCTAAACCTAATTTAAGTGTTGCTCTTCAATACCTTACTGAGTTATTGGACAAAGGTTTGTCCTTCTCCTCTATAAAGGTTCATGCTGCAGCAATTTCTGCTCACTATGACTGTGACCCACCATTATTTTCTCATCCTTTGTTTAAGCAATTCCTTAGAGGGGCAAAGAATATAAGACCCCCACGTAGAGCTCCTACTCCTGCTTGGGATCTCAATTTTGTGTTGGAGAAACTCACTCTACAACCTTTTGAGCCTGCAGCATCTGCAGAGTTGAAATATTTATCATGGAAGACTGCTTTTTTGTTGGCCATTACCTCTGCGAGAAGGGTTTCTGAATTACAGGCCCTTATGGCGGTTGAGCCTTTCTTAATTTTCCACAAGGATAGGGTGTCTTTGCATACTAACCCTTCTTTTATGCCTAAAGTGGTTTCTAGTGTGGCTTTAAACCAAACTATTCATTTGCCTACTTTTTATTCAAACCCCCAAAATAAAGGGGAGAGGATTTTGCACACTTTGGATATACACAGACAGTTGCGATATTATTTGAGCAGAACTAAAGGGTTCAGGCAGTCTCAGCAGTTGTTTGTTTCTTTTGCTTTGGGTTCTCAGGGCAAACCTGTTTCAAAACAAACTATTTCTAAGTGGATTGGTTTTGTATTGCTTTCTGTTATTCCCATCATGGTAAGGAGATTCCAGCTGGGATTAGGCCTCATTCCACTAGGGCTACTGCCACTTCTACTGCTTTTTTAAGGGGGGTGGCTACTAAAGATATTTTGGAAGCAGCTACTTGGAGTTCAGTGCATACTTTCTCTAAGCATTACCACCTTCCACTTTACTCTAAATCTAGGGCTGGATTTGCCACTGCAATTTTACAGGGCATTTTGGCAGCCCCTAATGCTTTATAGTTTTGCCATCCTCCCTTACCTCTGCTTTGGGATTCTACCCATATGTAAGGACTGCAGCAATGTGAGATGAAGAACATAGTACAGTTTTGTACCTACCATAAATGTAGATGTTCGAAGATCCACATTGCTGCAGTCCAATTTACCCTCCCTCCTTCCCCTCTGTAGTTAGAGGTGGTGGTGTGGTTTGGGTTGTACATATTGTAAATATGGTTAGTGCAGGGGTGGTTGGTTATTTTTTGCTGTTTTTTGGCTTTGGCCTTTCTTGTTAGGGCCTTCTGACATCTGGGGCAAGAAAAGACTGAGGATATGACGTCGGTCATGCGCTTTTGTACCCTGACGTCCTGATGTCAGTTTTAAGCGCCTTGACCGACGTCAGCCTAATACTTTGGTATTCGGGCCGACCGAGGACAGCGGACTACCCATATGTAAGGACTGCAGCAATGTGGATCTTCGAACATCTACATTTATGGTAGGTACAAAACTGTACTTTTTGAAGTTTTTATTTATTTATTTATTTATTTATTTGTTTGTTTGTGGAACAAAAAAAAAATTTTTTTTCCTGGGGAAAAAATGTCTTCCATGTGTTCAGGATTGTAAGCTTTCCCTTACATGGGGTCGATAAATCAGCGTTCGCTTTTTTAAGCGTTCGCTGATTTAATGTAGACGCAGAATATCTACCCCCCCCCCCCCCCCCACTACCACCACCTTGGGAACTCAGTTTCATCTTCAGATGTCCTTGGGCTCATTTAAGCCTGCTGTCTCATTGCCTTGCAGGTTTTTGTCTTCGAAAGCTATCGTGGTAACAGTGTAATCTGCAAAAATGATCTCATAGCTGCAAGCTCTGATGTTGTAGGCAATGTTCATGGTTTTCCACAGTGAGGCGGCTCAGTTTCAGGACAAATTTAATTTTGTAACAAAAGAGGTTTTGTAAATGTCCTTTTCCCAAGTCTGTTCGTATTCAAGTATTATCTCCTAAACCCCAGAAGGAACGGGGGAGAATTCTTCATCTGTCATCCTGATAGTCACAGGCATTTAAGAGTTTACCTGGACAGGACTAAATCCAACATCTGCACCACTTGTTTGTCACCTTTACACAAAGTAAGAAATGCAAGACCATCATGAAGCAGACACTATCCAAGTTGCTAATAAACTGCATAGTCATCTGCTGTAAGAAGAAAGGTAGGTCTCTGTAGGAATGGCTAAGAGCACATTCCATCAGAGCAACATCTAAGTCGGTGAGCTTTTTTTGTTTTAGCACTCTCTGCCTTCAGAGCTTATTAACCATCAGCCCCCTCCCAACTAGCTGTCCCATTCATTCCCCATCAGTAGGTTGAGCATCTACCTGGAGGATCAGTCATTTATAAAAACATTGCTGGTGGTTTTCTTCTTAGCTCTACAGTCCCTGTGAATGTCTAGTTTGTTGAACTATAATGGCACATGCAGTGGGCTGTCCACAATGGTCATTTCTCACTTCTGCAAGGGATGCTACCAGTAAGCAGTCCTGCTCCCTCTCCTCAAAAACATGAAGTGTTTCCCCCACTATTTGATGTAAAAATCATACCATATACTCCTGTGTGTCCGCTACCCTTCCCACCCCTACAGAGAGATGAGATGGTGATTCCCCTTCACTCTTCTCCTTCCCTGCCTAGCTGATACAATGCCAGGTTGCTAGTCGGTCCCCATTTGTCTGGGTCACAGTAAGGGCTTTATCCTTTTGTTCCATAGAATCAAGCTTCAGAGGCCTTTTTTTTTAAAAAGCAATTATCAACCCAAACCATTTGTGAGGTAGCCATCTTGTTTATCACTCCATGCCTTCTCCAGACATTATGAGCTGGACATACAGTTCAGTGTAAGTTGCAGCTTGGAGCATGATTCCTTTAGAGTGTCCACTGAAAGAGTACTTGGAATGGCCAAATGTACAATTTTTCCCAACCTGGTTTGGGGAGAGTTGTGGGAGTCCAATGTGCGTATGTAATGATTACTGATACAAAAGTGACCCATGTGAAAGAACACAGCACAGTAGATATCTAAATAGGGTCACTATTTCATTACTGGTTTCTGCAGTTGTTCTCCCCCAGACATCCCCCTTTTCAGTTACTTCCACTAAAGCCTAAGACTTAATGGCTGGACACAACAAAGGTGACTCTCAAATTATTTATAAATGTAGAGTCTGTCCTTCCAGATGCAGGATTATCTCCTTGGTGTTTGCTGGCAAAACAAGAACAGATGGTGGCAGCGGCCGATGTCCCTTTTTATCTAGGATACAGATATACATCTTCATGTGAAGTGTGGATATTGGTCTGCATTTTTAATTAAGCAGAACTCTGGGAGCAGTGCATGTCAAGCAGCCTCCCCTGTATCTGATTCCCATATTTGATGAAAGCTACCATAACAATGACCCTTCTTGAACATCATCTGTCATGGTAAGTTTTCAAACAGTTTTACTTTTTCTATTAAGAGAGGGAATAATGTGTGGTATAATAAATTATAAAACACAGACAATACTTATTTTACTTATTTTAAGAGAAGTAGATCTGCCTTTATCAAAATTTGGAGATTTATGCACAGCCAGTGAAGTAACTAACACACTGTTCAAGTAATTAATCTGTTCAAGTAATTAATTGATCAAAAGAATAAGTTCATAGGTAGGTACTAGGCTATTGGCCCTAGGGCCTATGCAAGCCTAGCCAAAAATGTACCCTGGCTTTCGCCACCCAAGAAAATTATTTTCCTGTGCCCCTGTCAAGCAGAACCACAGAAGTGAACCTGGGGTGAATTTCCTATTACCCATCCAATCATCAAGATTTTTCTTGAAGAGTGCTAATGAGGAGCTCTGTTTGACATAGGTAGTCTGTTCCAGAGTATGAGAAGTCTCGGGAACAGGAATCTATCCCTCCAGCATGTTCTGTTTATTGCGGTGACAAGGTTTAGGTCCCTAGAGTGTGTAGCTCGGAGGGATTGGGATTTCTTTAAGTGGTGCATGTCCAACAGCTCTGGGTTTGACATAGCTTTGTATGTTAGGCAGAGATAGCCTCTGAGTAGGCAATATGCGATGGAGTAAAGCTGGAGTTTTTTGAGACGGTCTGTGTAAGGCATCTGTTTGAGGCCAGTAATCCTCTTTGTGAGGTATTTTTGCGGCCTTTCCAGTTGTAGATGTCTTGTGAGGTACATACCAAAAGGGGCGTTGTACTCTATAATGGGTCTAATGAGTGATGAGTAGAGGGGAACAATGACCTCTTTTTTCTGGATGAGAAACCTTTTGTGATGAGGTGTGCCACGTAGAAGGTTCCTGACCACTTTGGCGATGTGATTATCAAAGGAGAGACTACTGTCCATCTGTGTCCCAAGGTCTCTTTTCACACTTTAGGTGTTAAGTAGACTGCCGCCTATGTGGTAGTTCATGGGTACAGAATTTTTACCAAAGGGGATGACAATGCACTTTTTGGCATTGAGCTTGAGACCATGTCTTTGACACCAGGCATCTGTCTCAGTGCGGCCCTTTTGTAGTTTGTCCACATCTTTAGGAGTTTCAATTATGGCTCCTAGTTTGCAGTCATCTGCGAATTTAGTTAGCCAAAGACCTTCTGTGTTAGCCTGTACTTCAGAGAAGTAGATAACAAACAGGAGAGGACCCAGGACTGAACCCTGTGGTACTCCACTTGTCACTGGTCTGAAGTCTGATTTGAAGTCTGCTACTTTCACAGTGTGGGTTCTTTCAGTAAGCCAGTTGGCAACCCATCTTGTGACATAGGGATTTATACCTAGTTTATTGAGTTTATCTATAATTCCAGAGTGGGGGATGGTGTCGGAACGCCTTGGCGAGATCTAGATAGGCTGTGTGAACCACCTTACCCTCATCTATGGCTTTGTTGACTACTTCAAAGAAGTCTATCAGGTTTAGGAGACATGATCTGCCTTTTACAAACCCAAACTGTGTGGGGTCCAGGGTTTGGAGATCTCCAATGTCTTTGTTTATGAGTTCCATGATGATATGTTCCATGGCCTTGCAGACGAGGCTCGTCAGGCTAATGGGACGGTAGTTCCTGGGGACTGTTGTGGCCCCCCCTTTGTGGAGTGGGATAACTGTCACGGTGCGCCATTCAATGGGCACAAAGCCTGAGGTAAGGCTATGATTGAACATGGTACTTAGGTGGGGTGCCAGTTCATTCTGTAGTTCATGTAGAAGGCAGCCTGGGATGTTGTCAGGTCCCATGAATGCCGTGTTCTTGGCTTTCTTGGAGAGTGAAGTTTTTACCTGTGCAGCCGTGATTACAGGAAGTTTACATTCTTCCGGTATAAAGATGGGCCCTTTAGGGGGTGAGAGGGGGGTAAAGTTAGCACTGAACCTATCTTCCAGGATGTTGGCAATATTTAGTGTCATTGTGCTGTAACTCAGAGCAGATCTGAGTGTTGCCATTGAGATTTTTGACATAGCTATAGAATGCTTTGTGGTTGTCTTTAGAATCAGTGGCAATTTTGTTTTCATAACTAGCTTTGGAGGATTTTATGAGGGATCTCAGCTTCTTACTGAGGCTGACCAGGGAGTTCCTCCAATCGTGCAATTTTACTTTTTTTTTTTGCAACAGTTTCTTTCTTCTCTTGTAGAGTTTGTTTATTGCAGAAGACCACCAGATTGGCTTCCTTTTTTTGGAGGATAGCATCTTGGTTCTGTTAGGGATAGCACGATCCATGCACTCGTGTAAGCGCTTATAAAGTGCATTTGTGTAGGATTCAGCACTCGTACCTCTATTGTCCATCTGGGTGTCATGAAGTTTGCCACTTCTGTCATAAGAAGCGTGAAGTTGGCTTTGGAGAAATGTTTTACGGTTGTTTTCCTAATAGGAAGTGGGAGCGGGATGTGGATGTCTAGAGTGATTAGCTTGTGGTCAGATCTGACCGAGGAGCTGACCTCTGGTTTGGGACACCGGTCACCCATGTTGGTGATGACCAGGTCTAGGATATTGCTGCCTCTGGTGGGGATGTGGATAAGTTGATCCAAAGCGCTGGAATTGATGATTCCCAGAAAACGTTGAGCAAAAGAGTTGGTACATGAGTAGTTTTTCCAGTTAATTGTAGGGTAGTTGAAATCACCCATTATTAGAGTGTTGGGTTGTACCTTAATATTTTCCAGTGTATCAAGAAAAGAGGACTAGGAATCCTGGGGCATGGTGGGGGGTCTGTAGCAAGCTACAATCTGGATTGCGGTTTTGCCCAGAGTTAGTTGAACTTGGATAATCTCGGATGCATTATGCTGAGCAACTAGCTTGGAGGTGTGGATATCCTTAATGAATATGGACACTCCTGCACCTTTAGTGTTTCGGTCCGGGTTTGGTGGCCGAAAGGTGTGGTATGAATTATAGCCTGGTAATGCAGGGGTGCTCTCTGGAGCTTTGAACCAGGTCTCTGTCACTGCACAGATGTCAATGTTCTCCATTTTAAGGAGTGCCTCGAGTGAGTGCATTTTGAGGTTTAGACTTCTAGCATTGAGTAGCATTACCCTCAGATTTTGCTTGCTTGTACCTGTTACGGTGGTGAATTTGTCATTTGAACCTTGCCTAAAAAAGCCACTATAGGGTTGGCAAGAGCCTTTGCCAGTATCCGGAATCCCAAGGGTGACAGGTGCAGGCCATCTCTGGCAAAGCAGCATGGTCTGTCGATCATGTCATCCCAGGCAGACAGATACTGGATTCCCTTAGAATGACACCAGAAGCTTAGCCAATTGTTAAAGTCATTCATTTTGTCCTTGTACGGTGGTGTTATTCTGGGTGATGGCAGGATGCTAATCAGGGCTAAGGTCATACCGGCCTGGGCTACAAGATCAGAGAGCTCCTCCATGACTCTTTTCATGTAGTCCAGGGAGGTAAGTCTCAGGTCATTCACACCAACATGGACAATGACAGTGCGTGCGTTATTTGGTGGATCCTGGCACCTGACAGGCTGCTGACAGTAACTTTTTCCTTGTTTAGCCTGGTGAGTGGAACATCAGTGTGCCTGACTATAGAGTCACCTATGACTAGAGTGTTGGGTACATTATGCCTTATGGGCTGTAGTTGAGTGGCACACTGAGTATGTGGACTATGTGTCATTTGGGTTGTGTTGGGGGGTGGAGGTTGCTTGCATTTCTGCTTTGGAGGTCTCTGTTGTTTGGGCAGATTAGTACAGAGAGCCTCCGCGAATGTAGGTGTGTGTTTTGTGGTTCTGTGTGTGTGTTTTGGTGGTGTAGAATTTGAGGGACTATGCGATAAGTGTGGTGCAGTGCAAGTGTTTACCTTCTCCTCTTGACTGTCTAGGCCTGTCTTTGGTAGAGAGCGCTTTGCTTCCAGTTTGGCTATATAAGTGCATCTCTCACAGGTCGTAGTGTTGGGTGGTAGGAGGGAGGGTTGTCTGTGTACATGAGGCAATTGCTGCATTGTCCCAAGATGCCCAGATTCATCAGGTAGACAGGAGAAAACACCGGGAGCTGACCTTTAGACATGCCTGAATAGGTGCTTATTTATTAAGTACTAAAAACTGTTTTCCTCTAGACAAGTGAGGAAAGTTGAGTGCTGTAGTAATTTGTAACTTATTTAGTGCTTACAGTGAGTTTTGAACAAGTGCTGAGATCAAAGAAACAGATGAGTGCTAAAACTAAAAAGCTGGCTAGTTGCAAGGGAAATTTTGAAAAACAGAATTTATGGTGCCAGGAATAGTTTAACCCCAGTTAAGTGGGGGGGGGGGGGCTTAGGAGCTCACAAACAGTCCTGGATGCAGCAAATCCGTATCTGACCTGCCACAGGAAAGGGGGGAAGCAAGCTTAGAATTTTTTTTTTCCCAGTAAAGTGGAAATGGAGAAAGCTGGAACAGAAGTTAATTCAAAGTTAAGAATCTGTGTGGGTTGGCCTTCACAAATGTTCTCTATTAGATTGTGTGAACTAATGACACTAGACTGAGAGGAGTGTCACAGATCAAATATACAGTATGGGCGGGCAAGCCACCAAGTATATCTAGGGAGGGTGTGTGGTTGGGAAAAAAATTACTAGCTGTAGCCTCTAAATGAAAGTTTTAAAAAGATCAAGGAGCAGACTAGAGAATGCTTTTAACAGACAAAAATTCACATAAAAGTTCAGATAGAGCAATCACAAACAGAAAATACAACTCTTAGTATGAAAAAGCAGTTTACAGTTAAGTAATGTTAAAACAGTTTAAAACAGTACATAAATGCAGTGAAGCAATAAAAAAAAGCTTTATAACAGTGCAAAAATATAGTAGATCTACTGTATAGCACAATTATATGCGTTTCAGAAGTGCAATTCATTGAAATAAGTGTAAGAAATAACATAGCCTGCTCTTGGAATCTTAAGGAATTTCCACTTATGCAATGCAATCCAGAGCCTGACAATACAAGCAAACTGTATGTAGATAAAATATGGACTAGTTATGTGGAGAAAATGGGAGCTAAATACTGGACGTATTGTAAAAATAGTGGATGAGAAAGAAAAAAAAACGAGGCAATGTAAAGGCATAAAGATGGAGGCCAGAACAAACATGGAATTGATGGTTCAGTGTTATAGTATATTGTCTGCTATAAGAATATCAGGAAATCTTACCCAGATCTTAAGCAAGCTTTCAGAATCTGTGCTAGAAAAAGGGCATTTTGCAGATATGTATAAAAGCAAAAATAAATGCTTCAAAAGAATTTGTTTGTTGAATTGACTGTTAAATTGAAAGAATGTGATGCTTTGAAGTCTGAAACTGCAGCTGATGCATCAAAGATAAAGAATGCTGTGCCTTGCCACAAAATAAATTACGTGCTGATGTGTACAGTATGGTATTTGTTGATGATAAATTTAGTTACCTGTGTCGAGTGCAGTATGTCGTCAGAAGATATTTTAAAGTGTGCCTGTTTAGCAATGGGGAGAAAACATTTTGCACTTTAACATGTATTTTAATGGGTCTATTACAAAGTATCGAATTACCACTTCATGGAATCCCACATCATCAAGACGGCATTGCCAAAACTGCAGAACATTAAACACCCAGAACATCGAAAACTTTCCATGGGAAAAGAACCACGTGGCCACTATGCAGAACTTTGCCATTTCCACACTGTAGTGCTGTCTCAGAATTGGTATATTTAGTTAGGTGGGGGGTGCAGAGCCCCACCCCCCCACATTGGTGGGTTTGATTTGCTTTGTTATGTTGGGTTAGTGGCTGTTTTCCCGGGGTTAGTTTTCAATTGGTGTTTGATGATCTGCAGTTTCGGCAATGTCGTCTCGATGTGGGATTCAGTGATGTGGTAATTCGATACTTTGAAGTAGACCCATTTTAACATATTCTGGCCATTGATTGGTATCATTAGTTCAAAAACACTTGTGTCAGTGCAAATCTAAATTGCCTCCTTTTTCAAATATACACTTGAAGTGAATTCCAATAGTCTGAGTCTTGTAAGTTGTGAGATGTTAAAATTGGTAAAAAAAATCATGTTGTGAAAGTAAAGGCTCTCTCTCTTCTATTAATCACTGAATTATGAAGACAGCTCAAATGGGCAGTCATAGTGGAGACATCTTACATGACTGTGCTGATTATTTTTCTGGTTTAGGAAGACTGCCATGAGATTATCACTTATCTATACAACCTGATGCTGTGCCTGCAAATCATATTCTTAATGTCTGTACAAGGGACCTTCAGTATTGCAGAGGACATCACTTTCAAGATATTCTGTAAGTTAAGTAAAGAGCAGACTACATAAGAAGTTGCAGTTAGGAAATGAGCTATGTATAGCACATTTATCAAAGATTCATGAAAAGCTGCTAGAGGAAGAATTAGTTATCTGCTAAAGAAATTCAGTCTTTGTTAAACTTTAGGTCTTGGACATTCTGTGCATGCAAAACTTAGCTGATAAACTCCTGTGCTATACTTCTCTTTCTTTGTGGCAAAATGTTTTCAGTTGGATTCCAAACAGCTCCAGGCTACTTTTGGTTTTAAAAAAAAAAAAGATGAAATCTGGATTTCATTCCTGTAAGTATAGGTCAGTGACCTTATTTGCACTCTGTGTGGTAGTATTTATCAATATCTGAGAATTTTTCTCATGAATTAGTTAAGCACCTTCTCCAGCTATACGCCATTGCTGCCTTGTTGTTGTGCTAAGACATGTTTCTTTGGTTTCTTTCAAGACTTTTCCTTTCTTTTGCCAAAATGCCTCATTCCTGTCATAAGTGTAGTTGAAGTAATAAATCACTCATGCCAACAGTTACAACAAATATGTATATTGTATAGATTTGCAGCACTTATCTGAGTCTTATGATGATTTGCAAAACTTAATGAGATGACTTAATAAGGGTAATGAAGGTAGCTTTGTACTGTTATGTTAGAGTGGCAGATCAAGGAAGATATCTACGCAGTTCTGCATTGGTTCTTTGGTGTCTTCGGTCAAGCAAAGGGAGTGTCCACCCTTTCAGCCTCGCTCTATACCTAGGACTGTTCAGTCTTCTAAGAAGCCATTCCTTCTCAGACTAGCCAAGCCTTTTAAACAACAAACATGATAAATTGCTTAAAAAACCCTGTCTTGCTTTACAAGTACAGTTACTCAAGCTTCTCCTGTATTGTCTAAGGATCCTTGGCTTGAGGGACCTTTTGTTGTCCTTCACTGCAGAAGTCTTCTGCTGTTCCTACCATTGATTATATTGAACTTGCCAACACTGCCATATAGCATCAACTCAGTAACACTTTAAGAGGCATGAAGGTGGATTGGATATAAGGGCTCATTTCTTTCTCGATCTCAGTGATTCAATGGTTTCTCCACTTCTGGTGCAAGAGCTCCATTCCAATTATCTACCCTGCTGACATTGACTGGGATGATGTTGGTATCCCTTCAGCGTTTGGACTTTGTCCTTGTGATGGTTCATGTTGGCTTCATGCAAACTTTAGTAGTTTTAGCATTCTCCATTCCTGTGCAGGATTGTCTTTGTGTGGCTACACTGACTTCATCTTTGGCTCCACCATTGTTCCTTTTGGTTTGTATACCAGCCCAGACATTGCCTTTAATTTCTATTGGATGGATTTTGAGTCCACTGCCTTCTTACCCAATTTTAGAGTAGTGCTGGCAGGTCTATCATAGGATACTAAGATGCACCCAGTTTTGGGGGGCCATTACTGGCTGTTAAGATTGTGGGTAACCTGGCATTTTTATGGTCCATTGCAAGACCTTTAGTCTGCTCCATTTCAGGCTTCTTGAGAGAAAATGATTTTGCCCTTTTCACACAATCCATGAACCTACAGCTTCAGGGAATTTTGGCTTCTAAATGGCTGTTTTCATGTTCTGATACAGATGGTTCTCCTGAGATTGCAAAGAAGGAGATTAGAAAATCACATTACATTGATCCTCCCTGCATGGAAGATGATGGTAAAGAATCCATTTCTCCACCTTTGGACCTAGGTGTAATGCAGGATTTATTAAAGTTTTACGGTGGAAGGAGAACGCTAGTATATCTTCCAAGGGAGTTTCCTTTCTGCAGAAGATACTTCAGGATGCCTGCCTGTATCACTAAGAATCCTCTGTGGTGATCCCTCTTTTTGGCTGAGAGTTTCAGTAATGCAGTTCAAGGAGCTTAGGATAAGGTGGACACTAGCCCAATGTCCAGGAAAATTGACTGGGATCTTTAGATTTCTGCCAAACTGTTCTATCTAGGTGGAGATCCTACAAGCAAAGTGTAACCATCCCAGCTGCCCTGAGGAGAAATCACACACGTCCGTCTCAGTCTCTGTCTCTCCATCCCCTGATAAAAAATCTAGGATTGCAGACAAGCTGGAAAAGTGAGCCTTTTCATCTAACACACTGTGTCTTAGGATATTAAATTATTTTATAGAGATGTTTTATTTTTAATATATTTTGGATAATATATTGAATTCTGCCAAGGACCTGTGTGATGGACTGTTCAGGCAGGTTCCAGCATCCACAGTTGGTGACCTTGTTGTTCAGATGACACTTAATGCCATAGAAGGAGCTGAAGGACAATGGCATCAGACATTCCTTTGCACCAGTACCTCAAGCCATACCACAGTTCCTTCTCTGTGGACAGTAAGTCAGCAAGTTATGGATGCACCCTTTTAAAGCATCTTTGTTATCTGGGCCCGAAATTTCTCCAGGACCACGATAGATAAAAGACAGTACATTTCAGCCTTTGGAATTACCTTCCACTGTCCCACCAGTGGTTTCTCTAAGACTGAAATGAACAGAGAGAGAGAGACTTTTTTTTGGTGCGTCTCACAGAGACTACACCATTAGGAGTCTGGATTTTGGACAGTCTTCCTTCTCCGAATGCCAGCATCATTGCCATGGGCCACAGATATTGGCATTCTCATGATGTTCTTCTTGGGGTATTGTTACTGACTCACATTCTAACCATCTTCACTCCATTATCCTTTGTCTTAGTAGTGCAAGATATCCAGAGAAGGGTGGATTAGGGAGATCATCAAAAAGCAAATATTTCCCATTTAAGTCCAGACAGAAATGCCAGTTTCTTTTCTTGCCAAATGTACCAAAGTGCAGGTAAGGAAGGAGGTGTAACTGCTGCTCTTTACAAGAGCCATCTGAGAAGTCCCACTTTATTTTTGTTCTTGGTGCCTAAAAATATGTAGGTCTTCAAACTTTCTCGAGGTCTCAGTGGTTAAACACCTTTATCCCACATGAATCCCTTTCATGTGGAGTCATGCTGCTGTCCATCCTCCCATTTCTTTCAAGAGAAGACTGTATGTGCTTGTGACCTGCAGAATGCTTATCTGTCCATAAAAATTGTTAAGGCATCTAGGATGCTCTTGTGTTTCAGTGTAGGACAGATCACTACCAGTTTCATTCTTTTCCATTTTGTTTCACTTCTGCCCTTGTCCTCCAAATGCATGGCTTGTTGCAGCTTATCACCACCTTAAAGGTACCACCATTTTTCATTGCCTGGACCACTGGCTTCTAATGTCACCCACAATGAACAGTGTCATTAATTTCAGGAATGTTATGCTGTGGTTATTTCTCTGGCTGAGGGTCACCATCATTCTGGTGAAAATCAGCTTCGTCCCTTAGAAAATATTGTTGATAGAAGTTGTAATCAGCACCAGAACATTTTGAGTTTATTTGCTGTAGGACAACTGTCTCCTGAAGTCTCATCCGATTGTATAATATACCAAAACGTCCTACAAATTCTATCTACCCCTTCTACAAAAGGGGCATAACAACTAACAAAATAAACACCCTGAAACTATCAATCTGAAGTAGTTAACTTCATTTGTCCATCAACCTGTGGGTATCGGATCCATATCGGATCCGAGCCGGCAGCTTCAAACAGCTAAGATCCAAGCTCCAAGCTGCTCCCCTTACCCATAATCCCCTGCCATCCTTCTCTGACCTCAGATCTCATTTGCTGTGGTTGACTCAACAGCTTTGAATGAGTTCCAGGCGTGGGTTTTAGTCGTTCTGTGAGAAAATATTGCTTTTCTAACTTTTCTGTAGTGTAATATTGCTTGTTGTTTTGTGTGTTGCCCTTGTATTTAAAGCCCTTTAGTTTTAATATTGCTATCTGGTTAATTTTTAGTGTAGTTTATTCCTCCCCGTGTGTGTGAAGGTGTGTGTGTGTTGGGCCTTGTTTTGTTTTTCTTAGTTTAACTATGTCTGAGGCCCCAAAAACTTTTTTCTCTAAATGCACCGAGTGTGGCCATCAGCTATCCCCGGCGGATGGCCACACTCGGTGTGTTATTTGCCTTGGGGTTGACCACCTTTCCTCAGGCTGCACTATTTGTGCAGCCTTCAACCCCAGGGCTCTAAAGTACAGGAGATCGAAGCTGATTCTGGCGGGACTTTTGCCCCCCAGATTCGGCTTCGGCCTCCTCTCTCTTGGTGGCACCTGCCGCGGCAGTGCCCCCTTGCACCCCTGCTCCACTGGCTGGGACTCAACCTCCCACCTTGGGCCAGGAGGAGAGGGAAGCTAGGAGGGAGAAGAAGGAAAGACACCACAAGCGGCGGGCCAAGTCTTCCTCCTCGGCTCGCCGGCTAAGCAAGCTGCTTCCTGCTTCTCCTTCTTGGCTCCATTCACCTCGCTTCTCCACAGAGCCGGAGGAGGAGACCCGGTCGCCGTCAAGGTCATCGAAACAGCACTCCTGACCCACCTTGGTGGCCTCCTGTAGGTCTACCCGAAGCTTGTTCGATGCAGATATGGACTGGATGATGCGTAGGTTCCTCCAGGCCCAGCTGCAGATGTGAGTGCTCATGCCTCTCCCCCCCCCCTCCGGGGGGGGGGGAGCTCGACCCCCTTTTTCGCCCCGATTGCTCCTTCTCCGACCCACTTTCGGGGTTCGGAGCCTTTGGATCCGGGTTGCATAGGAGCCGGGGGAGGTTCGGCGCCGATAGTACTTTGGCTCCGACCGCGCCCTCGAGTTTGTTGGGTCCTTTTCGGATCCGAGCTCTCGGAGCCGAGAGCTGAGCTTCAGATCCAGAGGGGTCAGTGTGTCTTCGGCTCCGGCTCGGTCGGAGCATACTGGCTCCCCGATCCACACATCGGATCCGAGGGGGCTACTCTCGGATCTTAGAGAGAGCAGTTCTCCCTCGGCGTTCGATGTAGTGGAGAGGGTATTGTTGAGGGATTCCAGGCCCCAGGCTCCGACTATGGATCAACCCTGCACTCCCTCTCAGACGGGCCTACCTTCCATCACCCGGCCCCAGGGACAGCCTGTGCCTACATCCCAGGTCGTTCCCTTAGAGGAACAAGATGTGGTTGGTGAGGCCTCTTCAGACA
Organism: Protopterus annectens; assembly: GCF_019279795.1. Taxonomy (NCBI): domain Eukaryota; kingdom Metazoa; phylum Chordata; order Ceratodontiformes; family Protopteridae; genus Protopterus; species Protopterus annectens. Next base: position 1,695,004,354 of record NC_056739.1, read on the forward strand.
GCCCCCCCCCCCCCCGAGGAGGTCCCTCACAAACGTAAGTGCAAGAGGAGGCACTTGGACTCACCTGAGTCTTTGACAGAAGACACGGATTTAGAGGAAGGGAAAGGTTCCCCAAGGTCACCCCCCGAGGACGTCTCCTTCGGAGACATTATGGAAATGCTTCGAATTAGAGGGGGGTGGTCAGCCCAAAAGCCTTCCTCGGATGAGTCTGTGTTCCTGGAGGCGTTTGACGCAGGCCCATCTACCTTTTGGGTGTCCCCTCCCGCCAATCCCCTGGTAAATCTCATCACTACCAGGGCATGGAAGGAACTGGACACTGTTGAGCCCATTCCAAAGAGGCCAGATAAAATCCTTAGTCCCCCCACTGATTGGGCGGTATGGAGCAAGGGTGCTCCTGTAGATGCTATGTTGGTGGCGGCTGCCACCAAGAGGGAACTAGCCCAGGAGAGTTCCTCCGTCCATCCTCCCGACAAGGAGTCTTGGATGATGGACCGCCTGGGAAGCAGATGTTCGCTTCAGCTACCTTCGCAGTGAGGTCACTGAACTATATGGCACACGTCATATGACTCCAGCGAGATCTCATCAAGGAATACGCCGGGTCACCCCCAGAGTCCATGTCGACTGAGGATAAGAAGGTGTTCTTAGCTCGAATGGCCACTCTCAAGTCCATCTCGAACACTTCTATGCGGCTCCTCTCCCATGCCACGGAAGGAGCCGCTAGAGCTAGTGGAGTGGGCATTGTTTTGAGACGACACGCTTGGCTCCACCTCTGCAACTTTGCGGAACCCTTCAAGACGTCCTTCGCAAATGCCCCTTTTGATGGTTCTTCGCTTTTTGACAAGACCGTCCGCGATACGCTGGTCCAGAGCGAGAAAGACTGGAAGACGTTGTCTGCTGTTGGAGTCCGCTTCTCGGCTCCCCAGAGGTCCTTCTCCAGGAACCAAAGGGGACAGAAGAAGATGTGGTTCCGGAAGTCTCAACAGTCCCGTTTCGCTCCGGACCCCTCGTCCTTCAGAGGCAGAGGAGGACAAGGTGGACACCGGCCCAGAGGCAGAGGGGGACCGAAGAATTTCAGGTCGAGAGAACGCTTTTCAAATCAGCCCGCACAGCAGCCCTGAAGGGTTACCCGACTGTTCCACTCTGGAGGCAGTCGGGGGGCGTTCCTCGAGGCACCTGGCAGTTTGGGTGTCCATTACAACAGATCGCTGGGTGCTTCAAATCATATCTAGAGGTTACAAAATCCCCATTCTCAATCCCCTGCCCAGACCCCAGAGCCTCCCCGATGTCCCACCCAATCAAAGGGAGGCAGCAGCCACAGAAATAAAGCAGCTGCTAGAAAAAAGAGCAATCCATCGCGTCCCCCTAGACCAGTCCAGATCGGGCTTCTACTCCAGGTTCTTTCTGGTGCCAAAAAAGATGGGGGACTTAAGGCCAGTCCTGGACCTGTCCTTGCTAAACCTGTCAGTAGCCAAAGAAAAGTTCTGGATGTTCACCATTCAATCCATTCTCCCCCTCGTGCAGGAGAATGACTGGATGTGCTCAATAGACCTCAAGGATGCGTACTTCCACATATGGATGGAGAGATGCTCCAGAAGGTTTCTCCGCTTCCGGCTAGGAGCCAGTCACTACCAGTTCAGGGCCCTCTCCTTTGGTCTCACCACAGCCCCCAGGGTGTTCACCAAAGTGTTGGCAGTAGTAGCAGCCCACCTGAGACTCCAGGGTATACAGGTCTTCCCCTACATGAATGACTGGCTCCTGACCACCCCCAACAGGCATCTACTATGTTCAGCCAGAGATTACTTCCTCCACCTGGCCTCTCAGCTGGGAATCACAATCAATCTCAACAAATCTTCCCTTCATCCAACCCAGATCTTAGACTTCATAGGAGCCAGATTAGACACAAACCTATTGAGAGTCTTCTTAACTCCTGACCGGATTCGCACCCTGAAACTCCACGTACTGGCCCTTTTACAATCCCCGGTTCCTCCAGCGGAATTGGATCTGAGGGCTCTAGGTTCCATGGCGGCCACGATCAATCTGCTACCTTTAGCGCGCTTGAACATGAGAGTACTACAGTGGACCTTGCAGGTTCAATGGTCCATCTTGCTACGCCCGCTGAGTGCACCTATCCCCCTCAGCAGGGCTTGAAGGAATTCCCTGCTCTGGTGGCTCCAATCCCCGGACTTCCAGATAGGGCGCCCCTTTTCTGTGTCCTTGCCTCTAACCACGGTGACCATGGATGTTTCTCGCCTAGGGTGGGGTGGGCACTGCATGGGCAGAACCTTCCAAGGCACGTGGACCCATTCAGAGACCTTATTGCATATCAATGTCCTAGAGATGAGAGCGGTGCTTTTGGCGTTGCATGCACTCCAAGCCCTTCTTCCCTTAGTGACGGTTGCAATTCAGACAGACAACATGTCAGTGGTCTGGTATATCAACAAACAGGGGGGAACCAGATCCTACCCACTTTGTTGAAAGGCCATGAGAGTTTGGGAATGGGCGATCTCCACCAAATGCTTTCTCATAGCGACACATATCCCAAGTCAGTCGAACATTTTCGCAGACAGGCTGAGTCAAACCATCTTCTCGCTGTATGAGTGGTTTCTGAACCCCAGAATAGCGAAGCAAATCTTCCTCAAGTGGGGTCAACTTGCTGCGATCTCTTCACGTCTCCGAATACAAAGTGCAGCGACTACTTCGCTCTAATTCCCCCACCAGGGGATTCCCCCAGAGACGCTCTGGTGCATGTTTAGCCATCCGGTCTACTTTATGCTTATCCCCCTCTTCCCCTAATGCTAAAATTCTTGCAGAGTAATCCTCATAGCCCCATTCTGGCCTCGTCAAACATGGTTCCCATGTCTATGTTCTCACCTAGTGAATCCTCCATGGATTCTAGATCCCACCCCGGATCTGATCTCTCACCCATTGGGTTTACCAACTCCGAACCTGGACAATCTCAAGCTCACTGCTTGGCTGATCCAGTTCCAGTAATAGTTAGGACTCCCGGTATCTCGTCCCCTGTTAAGGCTATTTTAGTGGCCGCTCATAAACCTTCTACGAGAAAGGTTTATAACAGCAAACGGAAACACTTTACTATCTGGGCGGAGCATAGAAATTTGGATCCCTTTACTGCTCCCATACCAGTGGTGTTAGAATTTTTGTCAACCTTATTCGACCAAGGTGCTAGCTCTTCCACGGTCAAAGTCCAGTTAGCTGCATTTTCTCATTATCATGTGGAAAGTGACCTCGGTTCCTTAGCATCTTCCAAATTATGTAAGATGTTCTTAAAAGGCACCTTCCTCTTAAGACCTCCGGTGAAAGACGCAGTCCCTTTATGGGATTTAACTCTTGTCCTCCAGTCCTTGACCGGCCCTCCGTTTGAACCCGCAGCCACGGTGGATCTGAAATACTTATCTTGGAAGACGGCCTTTCTCATTGCTATCACTTCGGCCAGAAGGGTTTCGGAGCTTCAAGCCCTTTGTGCCAAACTTCATTTGTCAGCAACCAACCCCCCCCCCTCCATCCCCCTAACCTATAGTGCGTCCTAGAAGGATTCCTTGTCCTTTTCTCTGGATAACACCAGGTTAGGTGTTGCAGGTGATCTTTTGTTGTAATATGCTGTTTTACCATAGCAAACTCGATCTGAGGTCAGAGAGGGATGGCAGGGGATTATGGGTAAGGGGATGAGCTTGGAGCTCGGATCTTAGCAGTTTGATATGGATCCGATACCCACAAGTTGCTGACAAATGAAGTTTACCTACTCAGATGGAATGTTATGGTGAGTACATAACTTCTTTTTAACATTGCCTCCCTTACCAAACCTGTGCCTAAAACGTCTAATTAAATTCTTCCTTTTTTCTACCTTTTCAAAGATATATTTAAATTATATTCCAAATACCCTCTAATAATCTATCCACTATGCCCTTAGTTACTGTCATATATTTATGGTCATCTGTACAAATGTTCCATGCTCTTAAAAACTCGCCAAATGGAAGAGATTCTTCTAGATGGTGGCATGCACACTAATTGCGTATAGAAAATTATTGGTTGATGTCCCTTTCCTTATACACTGTGTTGAGTACACCATCTTGTACCTATAATCTAGCATCTAAACACTCAAATGTCTTCAACCTGCATATTATAAGTAAACTTAATACTATCTCTATTATTCTGCATCCTTTCGAAAAATGTTACATCTCCTCTCTCTGTCCTTTCAGAATGAAAATAAATAAATAAATCAACAGCATTCTGGAAAAAAAAAGTTTATTTATACATAACTTCCTGTTCAAACATGCCCATAAGTAAATTTGCATAGCTCAGTGGAAATCTTGCACCAATTGCTGTACCTCAAACTTGCTTTAAAAAAATCCCCATTGAAAAAGAAAAAAATGTTCTCTAAACAAAAGTACGTAATATTTATAATAAGATATTTGCATACTACTCTCTCTGGGGGGAAAAAAACATAACACCCTACAAACTAATATGAAGCTGAATTGAAGAATACAAAATTGATTCATTTATTGTTACCAGAAAGTAACCTTCATGTTAAGTTGTCAATCTCGCCTTCATTCTTGCTTGATGGGTTCGGAGCCGATCCTCGGCTCCAACTCGGCACTTGCTAAGCTCGAGAGTCACTTTTACCAGCTCGAGGCAGCCCCATATCCCATGATGCAAGGTGGTAAGTACCCAGATCTCGTTTGCCGCTTCGCTGATGAGGTCCTCCTTTTACCAGCTCCTGGTAAGTGAATTATTACTTTACTTTTTTAGCCCCTTTTACCAAAAAAAACTTAAATTATTAGTTTTAGCTTAGTTTTAACTCCTTTCTGACAGAAAATTTCCCTGTCTTCTAAAAACTTTTAGTCAGACTAAAACCCATCCCATCCCCCCCCTGTTAGGGTGTGTGTGTGTGTCTGTTAGTGATACCTTTTGGTATTTTTAATTTAATTTCTTGGACTGGTGTGTGTGTGTGTTTTTTACACCATGTCTAAAGAAAGGGTCTCAGGCTTTAAGAAGTGTGACTCGTGCTGTCAGAAGATGTCTCTGACAGACGGTCACACTTCTTGCCTGTACTGTCTGGGGCCTCTTCACCTGCAGGACTCCTGTGCTATATGTCATTCTTTTAGCCAGAGAGTCCTGCAGGAAAGAAGAAATAAATTGATTTTGAGGGGCCTTCTTAAGCCGGAGGGCTCTCCGGCTAAGTCGGCCCCATCTAAGACTTCTAAGTCTTCCAAGGCCCAGGCTTCTGTGTCCAAGCCTGTGGCCTCGCCTCCGACTCATTCAGAGTCGAGATCGGCTCCGCTGGAGCCGATTCTGTTATTTAACCTTCGCACCGATGGCTATCGGTGCCGACTCTGGTTCGACCACTTCGGTGTCGGCTCCGATCGGTTCCGGCCACCATGTGGCCCAGGCATCGGTGTCGGCTCCGATCGGCTCCGACACCCTTACATTTTTGGCCGTATCGGCTCCGGCTGGAGCCGATACATCGAAGCTACCTGTCGGTGCTGATAAGTTGTCGGCTCCGACAGTTTCAGTAGTTTCATCGGCTCCGATGGTTCCTTCGAGGAAGAGGTCTAGGTCCCCTTCCTTGGAGCCGATACTTTCGGCTCCGGCTTCGCCTCTCCTCTCGGAGCGGAGCCATCGGAGCCGATCTTCAAGGTCATCCAGGCTTTCTTACCAGGAGAGAGTGGTCAGTAGACTACTAAAGTCACAGGCACTGGCCCAAATGCTACATAGTCCGTCTCAGCAGACGACTATTAGTCCACACCCCATTGCAGTTCCTCCTTCGACTCTACCCCAGAGTTTGGAGTTGGAGTCTTCGGGGATAGTTTCTGCTACGGCTGAGGGACAGATACCCCCTTCTGCTCCTTCAGCCTCTACTCTTATCTCCTCTTCGAGACCTTCCTTAGAGGGATTCGGTGGCCGGGCTTCCCTGGTCTCCTCCGAGGGGGTGAGTGGCATCGGACCCTTGTCCGACCCCGCTCTTCCCCTTGGAGCCTCGGCCTTGGTGAGCTCGGCTCCGACATCGACCTCGGAGCCTTCCTTTTCGGTGGGTCCTGGAGTTCCTAGCTCTTCGGAGCGGGTTCTCTCGGACCTCCCTGGGAGGGGAGCCTTCGAGGTGATGAAGAGTGTGCTGGCCTCTGGACTCAGCCAGCAGTCTGTTCCCTTAGCTCCTCCCTCTATAGTGCCTGTTGACATCTCTGCCATTTCTCTTGCTCCCGGACCCAGAGATCCTCCGCCTCAGGTTTCCCCACTGGGAATATCCCCCTCTTCTGAGGATTCTCCTGATTTGTCGGGTGATCCTCCGCGGAAGAGGACTTGTAAGAGGAAACACGTAGACTCCCCTGAGTCTATCACTTCGGATACTGACTTAGATGAGTCAGAGGGATCCCCAAGATCCCCCTCTGAGGATGTCTCCTTCTCAGACATCCTAGAACTCCTTAGACAGAGGGGAAACTGGCCCACCAACAATCCCTCTGAGGATGACTCAGTATACCTGGAGGCGTTTAGATCTCGGCCCTCCACCTCCTGGGTGTCTCCGCCTTTCGACCCCCTTATGCAGGTTATTGCTCGAAAGGCGTGGACTGCTCCAGACTCTGTAGAGCCTGTCCCTAGGAGGCCTTCTAAATTTATTATTGCCCCGTCGGACAAGCAATTCCTTACAAAAGGTGTCCCCGCTGATGCCATGGTGGTGGCGGCTGCCACCAAGAAGGAACTTGCAGATCCTTCCGTACCTGTCCATCCTCCTAATAAGGACTCTAGGACCATGGATAGATATGGTAAGCGGATGTTTTCTTCAGCGACCTTTGCTATGCGTTCGCTGAACTATCTTTGTCACTTCACCAGACTCCAAAGGGATATCCTTAAGGAGCTAGGCGAAGTTGTGCAGGATCCTACAGCTGCTGGGGCTCAGGAAAAAATTGCTTCGCAGCTAGGAACCCTTAACTCCATTGCAAACTCCTCCATGCGGCTTATATCATATGCTGCTGACGGAGCGAGTAGGGCCGCAGGTACAGGTGTGGCTCTTAGACGCCAAGCCTGGATGCGACTATGTAATTTTGCAGATCCCTTTAAGGCATCCTTCACAAACTCTCCCTTTGATGGGTCAGCTTTGTTTGGCCCTCAAGTGAAGGAAACGTTGACCAGGTGTGAGCAGGACGGCAAAACTCTTTCTGCCGTAGGAGTCCGTTTTTCCACCCCTTCTAGACCTTATCCCAAAGGACAGAAGGGTGGCAAAATGTGGTTCCGCAAATCCCAAGGAGTCACGCCGGATTCACGTGGTCAGTTTACCCCTAGAGGCAGAGGGGTAACAACAACAGACGCTCTAGAGGCAGAGGGGGTCCACAAAACCAGGGAAATAGAGAGTCTCTCTCTCTCTGACAAGCCCTTTCAGCATCCCTGAGATGTTGCCCGACTGTCCCTCCTTGGAGGCAGTCGGGGGAAGACTATCACTGTACCCAGAAGCCTGGCGTTCTCACTCAAGACAGATGGGTACAGTCGATCATATCCGAGGGTTACATAATTCCTTTCGAGGAAAGTCCTTTCTATCCCTCAAATTCCCTCCCAGACGTACCACCCGGTCTAAGGGAAATTGCAGAGTTGGAAGTCTCAAAACTACTGCAAAAGAGCCATTCAGCCAGTTACAACAGACCATTCAGAGCCCGGAATCTACTCAAGGTTCTTTTGGTCCCCAAAAAGACGGGAGACTGGAGACCAATATTGATCTCAGCAGACTCAACAAGTCTGTGAGGAAGACAAGATTCCGAATGGTCACTCTTCAGTCGATTCTACCCTTCTTACAGAAGGACAACTGGATGTGCTCAATAGATCTTCAGGATGCGTACTATCACATAAAATTCACAGACGCCCAGGAGATTTCTCCGCCGGCTGGGGTCCAGTCATTTCCAGTTCAGAGCCCTGCCCTTTGGTCTCACCACAGCCCCCAGGGTGTTCACCAAATGCATGGCAGTGGTCACGGCTCACCTGAGACGCCAAGGATTCCAGGTGTTTCCGTATCTCGACGACTGGCTCCTGTCAGCTACCACCAGGCATCAGCTTGTTCAAGCCAGGGATTACACAATAAATCTTTGTTCTCATTTGGGCATCTCGATCAACTTGAAAAGTCATCCTTATTGCCCTGCCAGTCTATTACTTTCATAGGCAAATTTAAACACTGTTCGGATGTCAGCTACCCTTACAGACCAAAGAGTTTCAGACATTCAAAGTCATGTCAGGATCATTCTAGCCAACAAGAAGGTACAGGCCAGAATGGTTCTAAAAGTATTAGGTCTCATGGCTGCGGCCATTACTCTTCTTCCCCTAGCTCGCTTCTACATGCGCCTTCTTCAGTGGATGTTGTTCACTCAGTGGTCTTACCAACAACTTCCAATGCGTCACCACATTCTGGTGACACAGATTTGCAAAAATCATCTTGCTTGGTGGATCACTTCTCCCCAGATTCACCAAGGCAGACACTTTGTACCCCCATCCCCGGTAGCCACTGTCACCACGGATGCCTCCCTGATCGGGTGGGGGGGGCATTATCAGGACAGGATGGTTCATGGGACGTGGCAACCGTTCGCGTACCACCAGCACATAAATGTCCTAGAGATGAGAGAAGTGCTTTTAACGTTGCAAGCCCTCAACGACTCTCTTCCTGTAGGGACAATTGCAGTCCACACAGACAACATGTCTGTAGTTTGGTATATCAACAAACAGGGCGGAACCAAGTCCTACCCCTTGTGTCGAGAAGCGCTCAGACTGTGGCAATGGGCGATCTCCTCTCATCGGTTTCTGGTAGCAACGCACATCCCTGGGAAAACCAACATTTTAGCGGACAGATTGAGCAGAGCTATTCTCATGCCTCACGAGTGGTCTCTCAAGCAATCTATAGTGGAGGAGATTTTTCTGGAATGGGGTCGCCCATGTTGCGATCTTTTTGCTACTCCCCAAAACAGCAAATGCCCAGACTTCTTCTCTCTCTTCCCTCTGTCAGGCCATCCCCAGAGACGCTCTGACCCAGGATTGGCCCCAGGGACTTCTTTATGCCTTTCCTCCTTTTCCTCTAATCCCTCAGGTTATCCAGAAAGCTACCGTTTTGAGAGCCAAAATGATTCTCATTGCTCCTTATTGGCCTCGACAAATTTGGTTTCCGTTCCTCCATCGTCACCTTTTGGTGCAGCCATGGCATCTGGACCTAGTGCCAGATCTTCTGGTTCACCAATCCGGTCAGCTGCACCGGTCTATCCCTTCTCTCAACCTCTCAGCATGGTTGCTCCACTTCCTTCCTTAGCCAGGCTTCCTTTGATCTCTAACCCTGTTAGAGACATCATAGTAGCTTCCTTAAAATCCTCTACCAGGAGGATTTATACAAGCAAATGGAAGCGTTTCTCTTATTGGGCTAAAGCCAAGAATATCGATCCCTTCACTGCCCCAGTTCAGGCAGTTTTGGACTTCTTAGCGGAGATTTTTCATGCAGGCTCCTCTTCTTCCACAGTTAAAGTTCAACTGGCTGCTATCTCGAACTTTCATGTCGGGATCGCAGATCACAATATCATGTCCCATAGGCTTTGTAAAGCCTTCTTGAAAGGAATTTTCCTGCTAAAGCCTCCAATCAGGAATCCTCCTCCTCAATGGGATCTAAATTTAGTGCTGACATCCTTGATTCTTCCCCCCTTCGAGCCAGCTGTTTCCTGCTCCCTAAAATTTCTTTCTTGGAAAACTTTATTCCTAGTAGCTATTACATCGGCCAGGAGGGTGTCTGAACTTCAAGCTCTTTCGGTTCGACCCCCCTACTTGGTCTTTCACAAGGACAGAGTATCATTGAGAACTAATCCGACCGTTTGCCTAAGGTCGCCTCAAAGGCTAATTTGAATCAATCCATTGAACTCCTTGTATTTTTCCAAACTATTCAAACAGATCGAACAAAAATTACATTATCTTGATGTCCACCGCCAACTCAGATATTATTTGGACAGAACTAAACAATTCAGGAAATCCGATCAACTCTTTGTTTCCTATGCAGATAACAGGAAAGGCCTTCCTGTTTCTAAAGTGACCTTATCTAGATGGCTGTCTTCTGTCATCTCTGAAATTTATCTGCTCAGGGGAAAACAGCTGTGCTCAAAACCTAAAGCACATTCAACTAGGAGCTTAGCTACTTCTACAGCCTTTCAAGCTAGACTTCCTTTAGACACTATTTGTGCAGCGGCCACTTGGGCCACTCCTCATACTTTTGTTTCCCATTACAAATTGGACTTGGCCTCCAGGGACAGAGCCAGTTTTGGCTCTACAGTCCTCAAGAGTCTGTTCCATTGAGCCACCCAGGATAGAGGTGCTAGGGACGCGGTCCCATCAAGCAAGAATGAAGGCGAGATTGAAAACTTAACATTAAGAAGTTATGTACCTACCATAACGTTCCATGGTAGTTGTCTTCTCTCGCCTTCTTTCTTGCGACCCTCCCTCCTTCCCCCAGGCCTGGACAGACCTTTCTACAAGAGATTGTTATGCTGAAGACCATTCAGAACTGGTCCTTCTTTCTTCCTGTAGGCTTTCTTTCTTTCTTTCTTTCTTTCTTTCTTCCTTTGGGAAGTATTTATGCTTGGTGCTATTGCCCTTTGTCATCAAACGAGATCTGGGTACTTACCGCCTTGCATCATGGGATATGGGGCTGCCTCGAGCTGGTAAAAGTGACTCTCGAGCTTAGCAAGTGCCGAGTCGGAGCCGAGGATCGGCTCCGAACCCATCAAGCAAGAAAGAAGGCGAGAGAAGACAACTAACATGGAACGTTATGGTAGGTACATAACTTCTTATTTCCACGCAACTGCCTTTAGTTGGTTAAAAAAATCTGTATTCCTTATAAAAGAAGCTAGGAGGTTGTAAAACAAATATCTAACATCAAACCAGTTCTGTCCAAAGGCCCCCCCAGCTTGCGAGTCAGTAGACCTACCTGGTGGTGAGTCTATATTTTTATGTATTTTTGGCATTACTTAAATGACAGGCAATCTCGGATTCACAACTAATAACTTTTTCACCATCCCACCATCATATTACCTAAAGAAACGATTCCATCCAATAATGTCTGCAACCTTAAACTCTGAGCTTTGTCCAGCTAAGACCTACATGCAATCAACTGGACGTATAAGTGAATTTAAGTAAATCTTTATCTGCACTTTTTTCAAATAATACAGCATTTAAATTGATTTATTTGTGTTGCATTGAATACTATCTAGCTGGAAGTTGTGGCTCTGTTTTTTCAGTTAGTTCCCCACCCACCCTCTCTGCTTTTGTTTTGGTGTTAATCATGGTGGCTTTGAAACTGCCTGCCCCTCTTGTAAATTTGCATTTGGATACTCCTCCTGGGCCTATCTCATTTGCTCACTCAAAAAAAAAATTGCACTTTTTTCATCTGCTTTTACTGTATTTGTGTTTCTTCCTACTTTATTTTGCTTTTGCATCATCGTAAAAGTACTCAATTGTATTAATTACTGCTTGGTGTAACTATCATTTTAAGCCTTTTGGTTTAAGCACTTGGGCTTCAGAATAGTTGATTTACATTAAGAAGGTTTGTGGTCTGCACTGTTGCGGCAGGACAGGTAGCTTACATCCTTCTAAGTTGGGAACTGCTGATTGAAGGCTCAGTGTCTGTTATTCTAAAAGTGTATTAGCTCTGGTTTAAGCACTTGGGCTTCAGGCCAGTTGTTTTACATTAAGAAGGTTCGTGGTCTGCACTCGGGAGGAGAGGCCTGACCCTGCCTTTCGGAGCTGGGAATTTCTGGTTAAAGGCTTATAGTGCCTGACTATTTGAACTGTATCTTACTGAAATTGGTGTGCCTTGTTTGCTGTAGCATAGACTAGATCCAGGCCTGCTGAATCTAGCTTTGTTTGCATAACTTGAGCACTAATCCAGGCCTTCTTAAAAGTATTCAGTTGTATTTATTATTTATTTATTTATTATTTATTTTACATTTGTTGACCGGGCTAGTCTAGCTGGAGATATTTCCATTTTCAGTAGAGGCCCGGGGAGAAAAGCTCCACATACTTAATAATAATATAGAAAATACAAAGCAATAAGAGGCAATGCCACGTACCTTAAGAAGGAATTAACATAACATTGTACATTAAACCATCAGGATTAACAGATTATGGTACATAACATTTACATAAACATTTGTTGCCAGAGTAGTAATTTATAGAAAGTGTGAGAAGTGAGGTTACAAGCTAAGAGTAGAGTATTAGTCAGGGTTACAGCAAGTGCATAACCAGTGGGTTTTTATGTGATTTTTAAGATTATGTTTGAAGAGGGGAGAGGAGGAAATTGAGGTTAGGTTGGGTGGCAGCATGTTCCATTGCTTACCAGTGGTGATGGAGAACAAGGAGTCACCAGCCAAGTTGTTAGATTTGGGTATATAAGATAGGAGTTTATTAGAGGAGCGTAGGGAATGAAGATTATTATAGGGTGTTATAAGATTGTTTAGTGTAGGTGTGTTGTTAGGTAGGTAGAAGATTTTATGAGCAATTGTTAGTTGAGAGAGTAGCAGAGCATTTTGCAGTTCAAGCCAGTCTAGCTGATGTAGATTAATGCAGTGATGGGTTCTATAGGGCTTACCAGTTACAAACCTCGCAATACTGTTATAGGCTTTGGTAAGTTTGTTGAGATTGTTTTGTTTTAGATTAGTATAAATGGGAGAAGCATAGAGGAGGGTAGAGAGTAAATGAGAATGGACAACTGTAGTTCTTGCTTTAGGGGTAAGGAAGGCTCTTATCCTATACAAAGAGCCTAATTTTCTGTTAACGGACTTAATGGTGTTATTAATATGATTGTCAAAAGTGAGTTTGTTGTCTATTGTAACTCCTAATAACTTACAGGTCAGCTCAGGTGATATACGGGTTCCATTACTAGCTAGGATGGAGAAGTGTATGGGAGGGGTCTTGTTGTTAGGAGTAATCAGAAGTAGTTTGTTTTTTTTGGCATTCAAGAGTAGGCACCGGTTTTGGAACCATGTTTCTACTATGGAGAAGACAGTTTGGCTTAGAGATTGAAGTTCAGGGAGAGATTTTGCAGAACAGATGATAGTAGAATCATCAGCATACTGTATGCAGGTGGATTGAGGAATAGCTACATGAAGATCATTTATGAAAAGAGAGAAGAGAAGGGGTCCTAGAATAGAGCCTTGAGGGACTCCTAGTAAAACAGGGAGATATGAAGACAAGTGATTTTGCCACAAAACAGCTTGTTTTCGGTTGCTGAGGTAAGACTTGAACCAAAGGATAGAATTAGTATCCAGAGAGAGGGATTGTAGGGTATTTATAAGTAGGGAGTGATTGACCATGTCAAAGGCTTTTGACAGGTCAATGAAGAGTGCAGATGAGAGGTAGTTATTGTTACGGTTGGTGTTAATAGTATTGGTGAAAGATAGTAGGGCAGTGGTGGTGCTGTGAAAGGGTCTAAAGCCATGTTGGCAGCTGGCCAGGATGTTATTTTTGGTTAGGTAGTCTATTAGCTGATGATGGATACATTTCTCCATGATCTTAGCTAAAGGTGAGAGTAGTGCTATGGGCCTATAGTTGGAATACTCATTAGAGTTGCCTCCTTTATGTAAGGGAATGATGTGGGAGATTTTCCAAAGATTGGGGATAGTGCTTTCAGAAATGGTACGGTTAATAAGAATAGATATAGGATGAGCAATTGCTCTGGCTGCAAGTTGAAGGTATTCAGCTGGTAGGTTGTCATCAGAGGGTGTACAGGGTTTTAGCTTGTGGATTAGTTTCTGGATAAAGGAGATTGAGATGGGTTTTATCTGGAAAATAGGAAGATTGTCATGTTGGGCATTAGGTAGGTTAGTGTTTGCAGAGGTTAGTTGGCTGGCCAGGGTTTGAATGGTCTCCGTAAAATAGGTATTGAAGGCATTGGCAATTTCTAGATTGGTTTTATTTTCTGACTGTAGGGGTGGAGGTGTACTAGAATGGCCGGGTTGAAGAAGGTTATTAATGGCAGTCCAAAATTTTTGTGGATTCTTAGTGTAAGACTGTTGAAGTTTACTATAATAGGCTTTTTTGTCTTTATTACTGCTTGGTAGTAACCTGATTAAAGTGTAGCTATCATTCTAAGCCTTTTGGTTTAAGCACTTGGGCTTCAGACCAGTTGTTTTACATTAAGAAGGTTTGTGGTCTGCACTGTTGTGGCAGGACAGGTAGCTTACATCCTTCTAAGTTGGGAACTGCTGATTGAAGGCTCAGTGTCTGTTATTCTGAAAGTGTATTAGTTCTGGTTCAAGCACTTGGGCTTCAGGCCAGTTATTTTACATTAATAAGGTTTGTGGCCTGCACTCTTGTGTGAGGAGAGGCTGGACTCTGCCCTTCTGAGCTGGGAATTTCTGGTTAAAGGCTTACAGTGCCTGCATATTTTAACTGTTTCTTAACTGAAATTGGTGCACCTTGTTTGCTGTAGCATAGACTAGATCCAGGCCTGCTGAATCTAGCTTTGTTTGTATAACTTGGGCACTAATTCAGGCCTTCTTTTTTGGAGAAGGTTCCCCTGCATCCCAGTGGCAGGAGTGTGCAGTTAGAACTTGTCTGATTGAAGACTACAGGAACAGGGCTCAGTTTTGAGATTTTTTTACTGGTTAATTGGGTAATTTGTTTAAAAGCCTTTTCTGATTGCTTGTAGTCATCTAAAGCTGTTTTAAGTGTATTTTTACTGTTTGTAGTCGTTTAAAGCTGTTGTAAGTGTATTTTTTTTACTGTTTTTGCCTTATCTTTTCAAAAATACATTTTTCCTTTTTTTCCCACCTTTCTAAGCTAGTATAGTCCAGTTTTCAGGCTAGTGCTGAATTCAGGGCTGTGTTACAATTTTCTGAGTTGCCCATACCTTACTTGGATAGAGGGAGGTTTCTCTGTTCACCTGTGAGAGAGGGAGCTTTGAGCAGCCATCTGTCCCTGGATGAGTGGTTCCAGCCCAGAAGTTAGTAGTTTATAGGCCGTTTTTGGCAAATTTCTGTCGCTTTCATTTCCCTGCTGTAAAATCCGCATTTGCACGGTTTTGCACGTCCAGGCAATGCAGGTTAGCTAGGACTAAATTTATCCCGGCTCCATCGTTTCCTCTTCAGTTTTCCCTTTGAAAGTAGTCTAACTCTCAACCTAAGCACTTAAAAAGCATCCTACAGTCCAGCACTTGCTCAGACCTAATAGCAACCACTAATATACCCCGACACTTGATTGCCCAGCAGGGCAAGGCTCATTATTCACCCCTCACCAACCAAGTGACTAAGCAGCTCACCCTACTATTCAGGCATGACCAAAGGGCAATTTCAAGTATACTCCAGTCCAGCTGGTGAACCTGGGTATCCTGAGGCAATGTTACAACTGCCTCATGTACACAGACAACCCTCTCCTCCTACCACAAAACATTAACATATGCGAGAGATGCAATTATATAGATAAACTGGAGGCTAAGCTCTCTCCATCCAAGACTGGAACAGGCGGTCGTGAGGAGAAGGTTAACACTTGCACCACATCTCCAGCCTCACATAGACATACTAAATCAGCACTGGCAAAAACTACACATAAATACACTAAATCGTACTCGGAGGCTCCAAATAAAAACTTGCAAAAGCATCACAGACCTCCAAAGCAGACACCCAAAAAACCTGCACCTCCCGTCACAAACCAGACAACACATAAAACACAAAATCAGTATGACACACAATCACAGCCCTTAAGGCGAAATAACATACCTAACCCACTAGTAATGGATAATGCTATAGTCAGGCACACTGACGTCCCACTCACTAGGCTGGGAAGGAGAAGGATACTGTTAGCTGCCTGTCGGGAGCCAGAATCCGCCACATAACACAAGCACTCAGGTCACTCCAGAGCAAGTACAAATATAACTCTGTCATTGTTCATGTTGGTGTGAATGACCTGAGACGTACCTCCATGGACTACATGAAAAGAGACGTGGAAGAGCTCTCTGATCATGTAGCCCAGGCAGGTATGACCCTGACCCTGGGTATCTTCCTGCCCTCACCAAGAATGATACCGCAGTATGAAGAAAAAATTATCAATTATAACAATTGGCTAAGCTTGTGGGGTCATTCAAAGGGGATCCAGTGTCTGTCAGCCTGGGATGACATGCTCGACAAGCCGAGTTGCTTCATAAGAGACTGCTTGCAGCTGTCACCCCTAGATTTCGAATACTGGCCTAGGATCTTGCTGCCCCCATAGTGCCTTTTTTAGGCAAGGGTCAAAAATCAAACCCATCTCCGTAAACAGCACAAATAAAAAAAATGAGGGTTATGCTGCTCAACGCCATGAGTTTAAATCTCAAAATGCACATGCTCCAAGCACTCTTCAGTGTGGAGAACGTCGACATCTCTGCAGTAACTGAAACTTGATTCAAGGCTCCACAGAGCACCCCAGCACTACCGGGCTACAACTCATACCACACATTTCGGCCACAAAACATGGACCGAAACACAAATGGAGGGGGGTGTATCCATATTCATCAAGGATACCTACACCTCCAGGTTAGTGGCGCAGCATGATGCCTCCAAGATCATCCATGTGCAACTAACATCAGGGAAATCTGCAATGCAATTTGTGGCCTGCCACAGATCACCCTCCATGACCCAGGACCACCACTCCACCTTTATGGAGACACTGGAAAACAAGAAGGTCCTACCAGACACCCTGATATTTGGCGATTTCAATTACCCTACCATTAACTGGGAAAACTACTCAAGTACAAACTCCCAGGTCCAGTGCTTCCTGGAATTTATCATCTCAAATGCCCTGGATCAGCTGGTAAACTCCCCTACCAGAGGTGAAAACATATTGGATTTGGTCATCACCAACATGGGCGACAAGTGTTCTGCACCGGAGGTCAACCCGTCATTGGTTAGATCAGACCATAAACTAATCACTTTGGATGTCCACACCACTCCACCACCTCCAACCAAGGAAACTACAGTGAAAAACTTTTCTATAGCAAACTTCACCTTACTTAAGACAGAGGTGGTAAGTCTCACAGCCCCCATGCTAAAGGATAACAGTGTCCAAGATGCAGGAACCTGTACAAATGCACTCTATGAGCACCTACATGGATGCACGGATCATGCCATCCCTAGCAAAACCAAGATTCACTCCCCTAAGAGAAGGAAACTAGTCTGGTGGACCCCTGCCATAAACAGGCTATACAATAGAAGGAGGAAACTAGTTCAGAAAAAAGCAAATCCCAAGAAGGAAAGACATCCCTGATCAGTATCAGTAAGAAACTAAGTTCCCTCATAAAATCCTCCACGGTTAACTTCGAAAGAAAAATAGCCAAGGATTCGAAAGATAACCACAAAGCCTTCTTTACCTATATCAAGAATCTAAGTGGCAACTCGCAGATGTGCTCTGAGCTAGTGCAAAATAGTACAAAATCTACTGGACCCACTGATATTGTCAACATCCTGGCAGATAGATTCAGTGCAAACTTCACCCCCCTCTCACCCCCAAAAGGGCCCACAACAATACCGGAAAAGTGTAGTGTCCCAGAAATCACAGACGCACAGGTGAAAACAGCCCTTTCAAAAGCCAAAATCACAGCGTCAGTGGGGCCAGATGGTGTCCCAGGCTGCATCTTGCATGAACTATCGAACGAACTAACCCCCCACCTAAACACACTGTTCAACCTCAGCCTCTCCACAGGCTATGTGCCCATAGAATGGCACACAGCAACGTTTTTTCCGCTCCACAAAGGAGGGGTCACAGCTGACCCTGGTAACTAATCACCCCATAAGCCTGACTAGCCTGGTCTGCAAGGCTATGGAGCACATCATCATGGAACTCGTTAACAAAGACATTGGAAACCTCCAAACACTTGACCCGACCCAGTTCGGCTTTGTTAAGGGCAGATCATGCCTACTAAACTTGGTTGACTTCTTCAAGACAGTCACCAAGGCCATAGATGAGGGGAAGGTAGTTCGCACAGCCTACCTTGACCTCGCCAAGGCTTTTGACACCATTCCCCACTCGGGAATTATAGAAAAACTCACCAGCCTGAACATAAACCCCTATGTCACGAGATTGGTTGCCAACTGGCTTACAGACAGAACTCACCCATTAAGAATAGCAGGCTCCAGGTCCGACACTAAACCAGTCACAAGTGGTGTCCCACAAGGCTCGGTCCTGGGACCCCTACTGTTCGACATATACATCTCAGAAGTACAGGCAAACACAGGAGGACTATGGCTAACCAAGTTCTCCGATGACTGCAATCTGGGAGCCATAATTGACTCTCCAGCTGACATGGACATTCTTCAAAAGGGCCTTACTGAGATGGACACCTGGCGTCAAAGTCATGGTCTCAAGCTAAATGCAAAAAATGCATAGTCATCCTGTTTGGGAAAAACAAAACACCCATGAATTACCACATAGGTGGCAGCCCCCTTAATACAGAAGAGGTAATAAGAGATCTGGGGACCCAGGTAGATAGTAATCTCTCCTTTGACAATCATATTGCCAAAGTAGTTAGGAAATCATTTTATGCAGCCCATCTAATTACTAAAGGGTTCGCATCTAGAAATAAGGTTATAGTGCCCATCTACTCGTCACTCATCAGACCCATCATAGAGTACAATGCCCCATTTGGGATGTACCAAGACACTTCCAACAGCTGGAAAGGCCACAAAAGTACCTCACCAAGAGGATTACTGGCCTCAAACATATGTCCTATGCAGCCCGAGTGGAAAAACTCCAGCTGTACTCAGTCACATATCGCTTACTCAGAGGTGATCTCTGCCTGACTTACAACTCAGAATTGATGGACATGCTCCACCTAAAGAAATCCAAGTCACTGCGAGCCACTCGCTCTAGTGAGCTAAACCTCACCACAACGGTAAATAGAACATGCTCGAGGTATGGATTCCTGTCACAGAGACTCCCCATGCTTTGGAACAAAATTCCTAACTACATTAGGCAGAGCCCCTCACTAACAATCTTCAAGAGAAACCTTGATGAGTGGATGGGTAACAGAAAATGCACCCCTGGGATCACTTCATTGGCTCTTCTTGACAGCGACTCAGTTAATTAATCAATGGGACGGCGAAAGCTGACACACTCTGGCTAGGCTTATAAGTGCCCTCGGGCAGATAGCCTAGTGTACCTACCTATGAACCTATCTTGTACTTTGCATAACAGATTCTGAATACATCTTAAATACTCATAACTGTTATTTAACAAATCATAAACCTATCAATATAAGACTTCTTGGACATAACTAACTTTTCACCTTTGTCAGCCAGTGCAAAATTGCATCATGTCTTAATTGTAGCTATGTTATAATACACCACTCGACTTCAGACAAATTCTGTTTTACAAAGTACTTACATATTTGTATATATTCTCAATTTCCTTTTTCACAACATTCTAAAAAAAAACATAGTCAACATATTAACAAATAGAGGCCGAAAATGTAACAGACTCTTAATGTTGGATCTTATTATTAGTTGATTCCCACCATAAATATTTTACTGTTTTGGATTTTGATTTCAAAGCAAATTAGTGTTTCAGTTGCAGTTTTCTTAACAAAAGACAAAGATCTAAAAATATCACAGAATCTGACATTTTTGATATATGTATAAACTTTGGTCCCTTACTTAATAGACAATTTTCTTTACAAGTAAACTCAACATTTCCTTAAAGTTACAGTTAGGCCATCCATTTGATTCTGTTTCGCAATATTTAAAGTTCTTATTCTTTTGGTTAAAAGTCCCCATATGATCTCTGTGCACTAGGGGTGGGAGCACTTGTGTAGCAGACAGTCAAAGGGTCATAGTTTCCACAGGCGTCACTCTTGTATATCAGTATTCCTGAAATGAGAACAGTCTTACTAGCTGTTAAAGCCTTAGAGGTCATTCTTCCTCATGCCGTACTGGCTGTTCATTTGGGCAATATTATTGCAGTCTAGTATGTGAGCAAACAGGATGTAATGAGGTCTTAACTGTCTTTGTCAGGAAGCATTGAGAGTGTGGAAATGGCCAGTTTCACCCCACAATTTGATTGCTATGCATGTTCGCGGGGTGGGCAGCTTGGCTGCTCTCTGTTAATGCCCCATGATTTGTTATTTTTGTCTGGTTGCTGGCAGGTTATTGTTCCTGAAGTGATGTTTCTCAGTCTGCAGTCTATCTGCCTTTCTAACTAGCTTCAAATGTCAGGAATTTTCTTGTTAATTCATTCTACTGGTGGATGGAGCAGAGAAGCATTAGTCCACGACTCGCCTTTTCTCTAATAATTCAATTTAGTATCATTATACTTCATAGGATCAAGGTGATTATAGCAGCCCTGCTTTGGACCGGAAAGTTCCTGTTCCCATGCTTGATAAAGTTTTAGGTAGAACCTGCTTACCTTTCAAGCTGCCCATGAACATGTCTCTTCCATCTCACCCTTCCAGAAAGTTGCATCTGAACCTCCAGTCTGAAATTAACATTTCAAGCAGAGTTGTTGATATTACGCCATTACCTTAGAAATACCTGTACTTAAATTTACTGGGCAAGTATAAAAGGTTTTCAGTTTGGGGAGCAGTTCATAACCTGGATCCCTTTGTTACCCTTTTTCCAAAGTCTCTTCAGTATTTGTCTTTAGATTTTTGATCAGACCTCAGCCTTTCATCAGGTATGTTTGGCTGTCATCTGAATTTGATGTCGAGTGTGATATGTATTTTTTAGCTTCCTTTAGAGTGTGCAGAGATTTTTTGAGGGTACTCTTCTCTGGTATCCTGTCGGGTAATGTGGTTTTTCCATAGAATTTATATTACGTTCTGCACAAAACTAACTCTTCATCCATTTGAATCAGCAGTGCCTGGAGATTTGAAGTTTGTGACTCTGAAAACTCCTTTTTAGTAGTTTTGCCTTCAGCTAGAAGGATCCCTGAGTTACAGGCCTTGTACATCAGCCCTCATACCTGGGTTTTTATAGAAAAAGTGTTTATTTGAAGACCAATCTGTCATTTAAACCAAAGTTTGCTACAAATCCTAACCATATTAATGCTACTGAACTTCAGGGATATGCAGAAATTATTGTAAGCAATGAGGTTATATACTGCGTTATACCAGTGTCCACAGACCACTTAGGTGTTATGTGGAGCAGGACCAAGGCATGCAGAAATGATATTCAACTGATTGATTGTTTTCTTTGTTTCACAGAAGGTCACAAAGATTTGTGTAGCTCGTTGGTTTTCTGCTTGTGTATCGTTTATTTATCATAGGGATGGGAAGCGGTTATCAGGCTTGCCCAAAGTTCTTTCAACTACAGCTGTTGTTTCTTCAGTTACTTTTTTCCGTAAGGTGGCTTTAGATGACATCTCTGCTTCTGCAACTTGTTCATCACTGAACACATTTGCTTAACATTATGAACTGGACCCTTCTGCCAGATTCAGAGCATCCATTGAAGATACACTGATCAAAAGGATGTTTCAGAAGACCAGCCACCTAGGAGAATCAACTTGGGAGTCACTTGTGAGGGTTAACATAGGCTGAATTTTCTTAGCAGACGTGAAAGTTATGTACTTAACTGTGAGATGAACTGTAATAGTATAAGAAAATTAGGGTGTGTATCAGGTTACTGAAGGTATTTTCAGCAAACAAACAAAATGAAAGTAGTTAGTCAAAACTACTTAGCAGACAGTGGAGATATCCTTTTTCTCAGCTGTTGTGTGACCATAAGCGTTAGTATATATATTTCCAGGGGATCTTTTTGTTTTGTTTTAGTGTGTGTGTTCTGCAGAACTACCTTCAGCAAGTCAACATGTTTGCAGGGGGGAAACGTTGCCGTTTTATCAAAGAAAACATGAAAAATGGACTAGCTGTGTTAGAGCAATATTAATTTGAAAAGTCTGCGTTATTGTTTAAATAATAAAAGTAAAAAAATCTGTTTTGTATTTGCCTTTTTAGTAGAATGTAATATGTGAATGAAAAGTGCATATAAATGCATTTGTTGCTGTGAAAATGTAATATAGTTTAAAAGTAATTGCCCCACAAATATGAGCGATGTTACAAAGTCTTCTCCATGAAAATGCTGGCTAGATCCCATGATGATGATGATGATGCTGTTGCATTTTTTGGATAGTAGTTTGGAACCCCTCCACTGCCAAGCAGTATTTAACTATGGAAACAGGAAGGTAAACTAAAGCCGTGGCAATCTTTTGATTCAAAAGTTACAGTATTTATAGGAGTAAGTGCATTTCTTGCTGGAGGATACCCATGGAGACAGAGCTTAAGCTATATTATACTTCTTCTAATGACTCTAAAAATTTGATTTGCATTTAACAGTCTGAAACAGCAAGGACACATGATAGCTTTTAGGCAGAAGCACATAGTTTATAGGCTTGACTTTTTTTAACATTGTCTGCCTAATTGTTTTGTTTTCAGATCCTTGTTCAGGTTATGTGTTTTGTGAAAGAAAATGCTTTATTTGAAGTAAATAATTTTATTGTTCAACTTTGAATATTTGGACTGATTTTTTTTTTTTTTTTATCTGGTTTATGGTTTGAGTTTTCATCAGTGTGCTTACAGATCCATTGAAGGGTGACTACTCAGAGCTAATTGCTGTCATTTAAATATTGCCTTATTTTCAGGGAAACAGTAAAGTGTGTTCTTTATTTCTTGTTAGATGTTCTTTGTGTTTCACTGTTGCAGTCATCACTTATGGGGTTATCCCTGCTGGGTAGCCCTCGGTCGGCCTGAATACCAGAGTCAAGCTTTTCCTCTTCGCCGGCTGCTGTCGCCTGTGGACTGATGTCAGGTCGTCAGTGGTATAAAGGAGAGCAGCCGGCACCATTACATCAGTGTTTCTTGCCATGGAGCCTGAAGCAAAAGCAGTTTCCGTGTGCGCCGGTTGTCCGTTGCCAGAGTGGAAGTTGAATCTGAAATCGACTAGCGTTAAGTACCCCGTTGGGGACATTTTTCTTGCACTAACCAATGTCCAAAAAAGTCAGTAATTGTCTCTGCTGTGGAAAACAAATACCACATCGAGACTTCCATACCTTGTGCGTTACTTGTCTAGGCCCAGACCAGTACGTCCCCCGTTTTCAGTTCTGCGCACTTTTCAATTCAGGGACTGTACGCCGTAGAGCTTAATTTGTAGCCAGGCATTTCCGAAGTAGTTCCTCGCATTACAAAATGGCATCCGTCTGTCAGCAGTCTGTGGATATTCCCAGAAAAACGAAAAGATAAAGAAAGGGACAGGTCACACAAACTTGAGCCTTCAGATGACCCATCCCAGAAGCAAGTCGTCAGTTCGCAAGAATTTAGTGAGGCGCATTCACAGCCCGTCTCATTTCCTTCGCCGGCCTCTACCGCGATCCTTTCATAATCCGGTATGCCGGTGGGGAATGCTTCATTATCCGACCTCTCAGCTTTCTCTGCTTCGGTTGGGTCCGGAGCCGCTGCGCAGGCACTGGCTTCCGAGGAGGTTCTTCACACAACCGATTCAAGGCAAAAAACGAATTCTTCACCTCTGACTACTGCATGCCAGTGACATTGATGTACTAAGGTCTCAAAGTGAGACCACCCCATCTTACTCCTACTCTACCACCTCAGACTCGGTTACTGAAAATGGCGGAGGACCTCACCACTTTCATCAGGGGTAGCCATACCACTCCTTCTAAAAGAAAAGGGGATACTTCCCCTGAAGTTCATACGGAACCAGATTTGAATATTTCAGACTACCTTGATTTAGATGAGGAACAACAACCTCTCACCTCCTTTGAGGATTCTAATGCAGAGGAATCTTAGACACCTGCTGCACCCAAGGCTCTTGGGACCTCGGGCACCTTCACTGGCACATCAACCAAAAGGAAATCATGGCAGTTCACAAGGCTATCACATCCTTCCAAGACCACCTAAAACCAGGAGTCCGCCTCATAAAAACAGACAATACCACAGTCATGTGGTACTTCAACAAGCAGGGGGGATACACACCTGCCCTCTCTGCCGACTAGGCATGAGCCTTTTGCAGACAGCCTCCTCCATGGGCCTACACCTGATAGCCCAGTACATCTCAGGAGTAAACAACACCGTAGCAGACCATCTAAGTAGAAACTATTTGGTCCCCCACGAGTGGAAACTCCAAAAGGGGACATTCCTTCAAATCACCCAGGCCTGGGGGACACTAGAGGTGGACCTTTTCTCCTCACAACACAACAATCAGCTGCACACATTTTGCACCAAGGAGTTCCACTCTCTAGCTTGGAAAGTGGATGCTCTCTCATTCCAATGGACCAATCTCTTCATTTATGCACCCCCCTCACCCTTACTCCCAAGGGTACTGCTCAAAATAAGGCATGAAGGACCAAAAGCCATCCTTATACCATCAGACTGGCCCAGGCAACATTGGTACCCCTTGCTGCTCAGCCTGACCAAGGAGCCTTACAGACCCCTGCCGTTAACCGCCGACCTCCTGACACAAGCCAGAGACGAGATTCTGCATCCAAACCTTCACACTCTCAAGCTTTCTGCATGGCTTATCCCCCAGGGACCGGGGATAAACCACAGTTGAGCAAACAGGTCCTAGACATTATTAAGGAAGCCAGAAGGCCCAGCACCAGGAAATTTTACTCAGAGAAATGGAAAATATTCAACTCCTGGTGCCTATTAAAAGGTCACATCAGCTCCCAGCCATCCATCCCACTTATTCTGAACTATCTAATGGATATACTTAACCAGAGCTTTTCCTTTTCCTCCATTAAAATCCACGCCTCAGCCATTTCAGCACACTTTCATGGTGAGCAGCCTGTCTTCTCTCACCCTTTGATTAAGCAGTTCCTCAGAGGTGTATCTAATATTAGCCCCCCTAGAAGGGCACCCACTCCAGCTTGGGACCTGAACTGTGTGTTAGAGAAACTGACATTGCCTCCCTTCGAACCAGCTGCATCACCAGACCTAAAACTCCTTTCCTGGAAGACTGCTTTCCTGTTGGCTATTATTTCAGCTAGGAGGGTGTCAGAACTTCAAGCACTCATGGCCACTGAACCATTCATTATCTTCCGTGCAGACTGGGTCCAATCACTCATTCATGCCAAATGTAGTATCAGATGTGACCCTAAACCAGGCTATACATCTCCCCACCTTTTTTCTAAACCCTAAGAATAAAGGGGAGCCAGTTCTGCACACACTGGATGTGCACAGACAGTTAAAATACTACCTGGACAGAACAAAGTCCATTAGGAAGACAGATCAACTGTTGGTTGGCTTCACCCTAGGGAAAGAGGGGAAGCCTATCTCCAAACAGACCATTTCAAAATGGATATCTCACTGCATACAGTTCTTCTACACTTTTCATGGAAAAGCTCCTCCTAAATCTGTCAGAACACATTCCACTAGTGCAGCCTCTACTTCCACTGCCTTCCCGAGGAGGACCCACCAGGGACATCCTGAAAGCTGTCACTTGGACGTCGGTCCACACCTTCACCAAACACTACCACCTGCCTCTGTTCTCCAGAGCACGGGCAGGCTTTGCCTCTGCAGTCCTGCAAGGCATGCTAGCTCAATCCTAGGAACTTCATACTTCCATCTTCCCCTTCCTCAGCTTTGGGAATCCGCCCACAAGTGATGACTGCAACAGTGAAACACGAAGAACATAGTGCAGTTGTGTACACTTAGCATAAATGTAGATGTTCGAGTGTATTCACTGTTGCAGTCCTATTTTCCCTCCCACCTTTTCCCCTTAACTTATCCTTTTTGGAGATTTACTGTCATTCTTGTGGCCTTGGGCCACCAGAGGCTCTTTAAAACATTTCCTTCAAGGGGCTCCTACAGTTTAGGGCAAGAAAAACTGATGTAATGGTGCCGGCTGCTCTCCTTTATACCACTGATGACCTGACGTAAGTCCACAGGCGACAGCAGCCAGTGCAGAGGAAAAGCTTGACTCTGGTATTCGGGCTGACCAAGGGCTACCCAGCAGGGATAACCCACAAGTGATGGCTGCAACAGTGAATGCACTCGAACATCTACATTTATGGTAAGTGTACACAACTGTACTTTCTGACAAAGTGGTGGCAGAATACTATGCAGTTTAGTAGGGCAGGTACTGGGGAGTCACCATTCCTCCCAGTTTCTGGAAAACGTGTTGTGTATGTATGCCTATACTTATGTTTCAGCCAAGTTTTACTCATTGCTGGCAAGGCTGCACTTGAAGGCACTATCCTCTGGTTTGAGTTGAGTGAAATCCTGGTGAGCCACTGATTATGACGTTTATAACTTTGATTTGTAACTGAACATTATAGCACTTATTTGGGTGTGGCATAGTTGCTCTGTTACCCAAGGTAGCAGTGAACATTAACTATATATCTTTAATATCAGCTGCCATTTGTATATTAACAGGTACTAGTGGTGAGAGTCAAGACGCCATATTGTAGGTTCCATTTCTCATCAGATGTTATCAGTTAATATCAGATATTAAAATCGCAGTAGTATGGCAGTTTAATCAAATAGCCTATGTCGCACTTACTGTAACATTAGAGTTGCTTGGAGAATTTGTTCATTGGCCATCTTAACCCCCACCCTGATGTCATAAGAACGTTTCCTGCTTGTATGTGTTTTTTTTTTTTTTGCTTTAATCTTGATTAGTAACTGGAAATTTCAGGAAAGGTTCAAGTTTCATGGGCAGAAGGAAAATCAAGTGTAACCTTGGAATGTTTTATCTACTGAGTTGAGAATGTACCTAGTACTTGAATCTTAAAAGTTAATAAAGGCAGAATTCTTTATACAGCAGTAACGTTATGATAAGTGCATAACTTTCATCTTACTTTGGTAATACTGTGGTTACTAATGAAAGAAGGATAAATAAAAGAATTTCAGAAATGTAGTGAGATTACCATAGAAGTGCAGAACTGAAAGACATTACAATTAGTTAATCTTCTGGCTGTGTTGGATTGTATAACCATCTGATATATAAACTGATAAGTATACTTTTTTTGCACTTATTTTCTACTGTACAGCAATTATTTATTTGTTTGTGTCCTATTTTGTCTGCATTGTTTGTTTTCCCACCATCCCACCCATGGCTTGTTGTAGTCTTAAAAACTTGGTGGGTTTGGAATTGCCCCCCCTGCTGTTAATTTGATTTTGGACATTCCTCCCAGTCCCATCTCATTTGACCACTCATCCGAGTGCAGTGAGATCATTTAGGTAGGTAGGACTACCCCATTTGTTCCTTAATCTTGTACTGTCTTCTGTTTTTCCATCTCCACTTTAAATTTTTTTAACTTTATTCAGCTGCTTTTACTGTAATTTTGTTCTTCCTACTTTATTACCTTATTTTTGCTGTGTGCTCTTAAGTGTTCATGTGCTTTTATTCTGCTGCATTTATTACTGTTTTTTAGTACCATGATTAAGTTTATCTGCTATTCTAGCATCTTATTTTGGTTTTAGCACTTGTGCTTCAGGCCAGTTACTTTACATTTAACAAGCTTTCTGTGGTCTACACTCTTGTGGACAAACCCTTATGAAAACCCTCTCTCCCCAAGTCCGCCCAAGCATTCAGAACACAATGTCTGGACAATTCCCATCAGTTTCTCCTGCCAGCCTGGTCGACATGGGCATACTGAGACAGTTTAGCAACTGCCTCGTTTACTGACAGCCCTCTTCACTTAATTCACCACTTAATTCTACTACTTGCAAGAAATGCATGTACAACAGAAACCTGGAATCCATGATCTCTCCCTCCACAGCCAGTACTCCTGACAAAGAGGAGATTGCCAGCAGAAACACCACACCACCCACATCACACAGACAAGCACAACACAAAACTTACCTAAACAGCAGAGACCTTCAGAACACACTCATAAACACTCCACACACTCACAAACACTCCACACACACAACACCAAACACATCACACATCACACACCGCAGATAGCACACCAGTGTCTCTCAAACACAGCCTGTAAGGCAAAAGAATAAACCATCCCAGTCTACAAGACATAACAATAAACCAAACATACTAGTCACTGGTGACTCAGTTGGGAGAAACACCAGTGTCCCCCTCACCAGGCTCAACAAGGGGAAGGTCGCAGTCAGTTGTCTGTCTGGTGTCAGAATCCGCCACATCACTCACTCACTTAAGTCTCTCCACAACAAATACAAGTACAACTCTGTCATTGTCCATGTTGGTGTGAATGACTTGAGACGTGCCGTACCTCCCTGGACTAGATGAAGAGAGACATGATTGAGCTCTCAGAGTATGTTTCCCAGGCAGGTATGACCCTAGCCCTAAGCAGCATCCTACCTTCACCAAGAATGATACCACAATACCAACAAAAAATAATTGACTTCAACAATTGGCTTAGTTTCTGGTGTCATTCCAAGGGGATGCAGTATCTGTCTGCCTGGGATGCATTGGGCAACAGGCCTTGATGCTTTGCCAGAAATGGCCTCCACCTTTCGCCACTGGGTTTCTGGATCCTGGCCAAGGCTCTTGCCTCCCCCACTATGCCTTTTTAAGCAATGTCCAAAAGACAAATCTTCCAACATAAAAGATCTGTCAAAAAGCAAATTGAAGGTCATGCTGCTTAACTCTAGGAGCCTTAACCTGAAAATGCACTCACTGGAGGCTCTCCTTGCACTGGAAGATGCCAATGTCTGTGCAGTCACAGAAACCTGGTTCAAGGCTGCGGAGAGCACTCCTGCCTTACCAGGCTGTACCTCATTCCACACATTCCGACCCCAAAATGAAGTCAGGAAGACTAAGGGTCTTGGAGTCTCTATCTTCATTAAGGACAGGCGCACCTTCAGGCTAGTTTGTCAGCATGATGCACTGTAACTACTCCAGGTGCAACTGACAGTTGGCAAGACAACCATCCAAGTTGTAGCCAGCTATAAATCCCCCTCCATGACGCGGGATACCCATTCCTCTTACCTGGATCTACTTGACTCCCTTAAGGTATTCCCCCAATACCCTGATCCTTGTGACTTCAACTACCCCACCATAGACTGGGTGAACTATTCCTGCACTAATGCACTCACTCAACAATTCCTTGACTTCATCAATTCTAATGCACTAGACCAGCTTGTCTCATCCCCCACAAGGGGAGAAAACATTCTGGACTTGGTTTTCACCAACATGGGTGACTGGTGCACCACTCTCATAGTATGCTCTTCTGTGGTGAGATCATATCATTGGACTGTCTCATTCAAAGTTTCTGTCCCACCCAACCCCCCCCCCCAAACTGTAATCAAGCTAAAAACCTTCTCAAAAGATGACTAACCACCTAAGGGAGGGTATCTGTAGCTTCAAACCATCGTCCCCCTCAGAGGATGCAGACAACTATGCTGAACAGTACACCAAATGCAGTATACAAGCAGCTGTACAAATGCATGGATTCAGCCATATCCAGTAGAACTTAAACCTGCTCCTCAAGGAAACACAAACCTGTTTCGTGGACATCCTCTGTCAACAGGCTTTACAACAAAAGGAAAAAACTGTTGTCCAGGGGTAAAAGGAAACATATTCCAAATTGGAAAACTCTCACCTCAGCAAGCAAATTAGACCACTAGTAAAAGCCTTCAAAGCCAATTATGAATTGAAACTAGCCTCCAAAACAAAGGGAAACCACAAAGCCTTCTTCAGTTACATCAGGAACCTCCATGGCAAAGCCCAGGTTTGTCCCAGATTAGTACTTAACAGTATCACTTACACCGACCCTGTTGACTTAGCCAACCTGCTAGCAAATAGGTTCAGCACAAACTTCACCCCCTGCCCCCCCCAAAGGCCCTTTCAACACCCTCAATACTTGTCCTGCACCTCATATCTCCGTAGAGCAAGTGCTAAAGGCCCTATCCAAGGCATAGAACACAGCTTCCATGGGACCCGATAGTATCCCAGGCTGTATTCTGCACCATCTCCAACAAGAACTGGCTTCGCCATTGAGCACCCTATTCAACCACAGCGTAAGTACAGGCTTCATTCCAGCAGAGTGGAGAACTGCCATTGTCATCCCCTTGTAGAAAGGTGGTGCCACTACTCACCCTGGAAACTATCTCCCCATTAGCTTGACAGTCTGATCTGTAAAACCATGGAGCGTATTATGGATCTCATAAACAAGGACATAGGCAATCTCCAAACACTTGGCACCACCCAGTTTGGATTTGTCAAGGACAAATCTTGCCTGTTGAACCTGGTTGACTTATATGAGACTGTCACCAAAGTCCTGGATGAGGGAAAGTCAGTACATACAGCCATACCTCCCAACTATACCGAATAACTCGTTTTTTACCAAGTTTTGGGGTCCAAATGAAGGGGTGCCACGATTCCTGAGTGGCACCCCTTCATTTCCGATTTTTTTGCTTTGTTTTTTCAATTTTTGTGTTGTCAGAGCTGATGTCATCATGTGCGCGATGACGTCAGCTCCGTCAGGGCTACCAGCCAGTCGGAATTGAGCTCAAGGATCTCACGTCATCATTTCCGGCTGGCCTGGCTGCAAGGACAATAGCAGAATTGCACGCGAGAATGGGGAAACAGCAGCACTTGTTTGCGAACAGGAACGGCAGAGGAACTTGTTTGCAAGCAGGAACAGCAGAGGATAATGGCAGAATTGCGAGGGGGAACGGCAAGCAGCACTCGTTTCAGGGGTAGCAAGACTCAAGTAAGGAAAGTGGTGTGTGTGTGTGTGTGTGTGTGTGTGTGTGTGTGTGTGTGTAAGTATGACTTGAGCAGTTTGTTTATTAGCCTGTGTCTCTGAAGCCTGTGCATTTATTTTCTATATTTATTTCAGTATGCTGATGAAATTTTTGAGAATGCACTGTTAGGCAGAGTGGAAGTGAACAGTTCCCAGCTGAGTGCTTCTTGTCTGACAAGCAGCTTGTTGTTAAGTGGTGGGCAGTATCTTTTTTTAGCAAAAATGTTAGCCTGGAAAATAGTAGCTCTGGCTGTTACTTGGAAGTAAGATGCCTTTCCTTTAAGTATTACAGTGGTGTGCCTCTCAGACTGTCCAGTTTAATGAATCTCAGTATCTTGTTTTCAGCTGTTTGCAAAGGTGTAACATTTTGAGCTGAAAGAAATTAAAGTAATGAAATAATGGGAAGGCCACATTCCTATCTAGGAAGCAACACATTTAAGGCAGCTGCTTTCCCTGTTTGAGTTGTAAGCAGATTTGACATCTTATATTAAATTTGTAACTGAGTTTAAACTTTATCTATCTGTGTATCAGTATATGGGGTAAAATAAACAATTTTCCTGTTAAGCTTGTTCCATGTCATCTCAAAATCCCTCTGCAATGCACTAAGGATATTGCCTATATTGTGCAATGCCCTAATGCAACTATCTACATTTTGCAATGCCAGAATGATATTATCTACATTATACAATGTCTTAATGATATTATGTACCTTATGCTCTGCCGAGTAAAATATAATCTGCATATAGCATGTATTTAAACAGTGGGAGGTCCCATGGAAGGTTATCGATGGAAATTGTAAACAGAAAGGGCCAAGTACTAACTGCCAGGATATACATTTTGTGATGTTAACAGATCCTGTGTTGCTATCAATGTCAGCTGTGTGAAACAATCTACTGGAAAGGTAGTCTTTGAACCATCAAGTGACCATCTGAGATTTCAGGCGTGGTCAGTTTATGGAACAGTAAGTTATGGTCAACTGTTCTGAATAGTCCTTTAAGATCAAGAAAGAAAGAAGCTCCTGAGTAATATATCATCTATGTTGCAGTGTAGCTGGCTAGTGAATGAGTATAACATATTTGTTCTACAGCTTGGATGAAAGCTATGATGCGTGTCAGAGAAAATGTCATATATCTGGATGTAATCTAGATCTCCATTGTAAGCAGTCTTAACCATTTCTAAAACCATCTGATAAAAATATATTAATTTGTGTATAACTTTGTGTAACAATACAATGCATATTTTATAAACATGCTCACCTGTATTTATGACAGCGCAGAAATTGCATATGTAAATATTTATCTATATTACAGTAAAAAATTCCTATACCGTCTCAAAAAAGTATCTCCGCAATTCTTACATTGTAATGCTTTCCTGGGCTGAGACTGAAATTGATCATGTGTGATCAGTTTTCTACCCAGGTTAACAAATTTAAATAAATAACTAAATCTGTTTATAAGCTAGCTTTTCAAGTAGCTTTGTTATAGCAGTCTCATAACAGTCCGGTAGTCTGCTGCAGAGGAAAGCGTGGAGACTTTAGGGATAGGAAATATCAGTTGTGTATGAAGCAGTAAGGCTGTGTCTTGGTGGTTAGTGATAGGCTGAATATTCGTGACATTCATTTGCAAATCATTTTGTTCCTAACTTTAGTATCTGAGGTTGTATAGTATAGAAATCGTAGTCATGTGTTCTTCAGTGCTGTTTCAAAGAATGTGAGTTTCAAGGGCAGAGACGTTTTAATGCCAAGCCTATTTTCATTGAGACAGTATTGCTTTTTTTACCAGATGATGTCTGTTAGTGTTTCTGCATTATTGTGCTGTAAAATGTAAAAATAAAACTGAAATAATCATTATAGAAGTAAAGCAGTATGCATACATTAGTGTTTATGGTAAATGGGCAAAATAGCCAGGTAATGGGACATTGGAATGGCTGCAGGGGGGACTCTGGTGCCATATTTTGGTTGTCTGTTCTTCGGTTTACGTTTGAAAGTTGGTATCCCACAATTCCATTTTGAGTGGGTGGGGTTACGTAATTATGTATGCAAATTAGATGTTAATCAGCGTACAGATTTGTACCCATTTTCATGGGTCTTGTCCAGATTTTTGGTGTTTCCAGGTTGAGAGGTATGCATACAGCTTACCTTGACCTGGCCAAGGCCTTAGACACAATTTCCCATTTGGGCGTCAACGAAAAGTTAAGACAACTTGGCATAAATCCCTGTCTCATTAGGTGGGTGGCCAACTGGCTCGCCGACAGGACCTTCAAAGTCAAAATAAACGCCTCCACCTCCGATAGCAGACCTGTCACTAGTGGAGTTCCCCAGGGATTTGTCCTGGGACCCCGTCTGTTTGGCATCTACTTCTCAGAGCTCCAGACAAAGACAAAAAGCCTGTGGCTGACCAAGTTTGCGGATGACTGTAAGTTGGGTGCTGTCATTGACTCTCCAAATGTTATACTGCAAAAGGGTTTTACAGCAACTAATGACTGGTGCCAAAGTCCTGGCCTCAAACTAAATGCAAACAAATGTATTATCATACCATTCAGCAAAAATATGGCCCCCTACTGATTACCACATCAACAGCAACCCCCTATGGTGAGAGACCTGGGCACTCAGGTTGATAACCTCACATTCGATCATCATGTAGCGGCAGTCATCAGAAAAGCCTTTTACTTGGTTCATCTCATAAGAGAAGGGATTGCATCCAGAAAAAAGGAGGTTATTACCTCTTTGTGCTTCTCCCTCATTACACCAATAATTGAGTATAACACACCATCTGATATGTACCTCTCCAAACATCAGCGCCAACTGGAAAGGCCACTGAGATACCTCACACAGAGAATTCATTGCTTCCAACACCTGTCCTATGCGGACAGGCTCAAATCACTATCACTCTGTTCAGTATTGTACAGATTGCTCAAGGGTGATCTGTGTCTCGCCTACAAGACAATCTTGGACACTGCCCTACTAGAGATGCTCCATATCCAAAAGTCTAACTCCTCACACATTTCCCGCTCAGAAGGTCCGAATCTTAATATGTGACATCAACAAAACCTGCTGTAGCGACAGGTTTGTCTCCAAAAAGCTGCCCCGTCTCTGGAATAGACTTCCCATACATGTCAAACAGAACACCTCGCTGACCCTCTTCAAGCGCAACCTTGATGAGTGGATGGGAAAACACAGATTTGTCCCAGGGGTTCCACCTGTGTCCCTCATTGACAAGGATGACAGATGCTGACTGAGGTTTTTTTGGGGGGGATAAACTCTTGACTAGGCTTGTAAGGGCCACAGGGCCATTAGCCTAGTAACCTCATATGATCCTATGAAAAGATAGCCTGACCCAAAACATCAGTAAAAAAAAATATATATATATATATATATATATATATATATATATATATATATATATATATATATATATATATATATATAAATAAGTTGCCCAGGACTTGATGTTTAAAGCAGGCAAAGTAATAGTTCCCTATTATCTGAGAAAACCAAATGCTTCAAAAAAGGGTGCACAAATCATATCCAATCATTGTAAAACACAAAGAGCAATCAAAAGATATAATATTTCATCTAGGAACATTGGCTGAACTTGAACAAGTGGTACTGAGCTATATTATATGCAACACATACCATAACAGCAGCGCTAAGGAAGAGATGCTTGCATACTTGCATGCAGATTGTTCATGGAGCTGAGTGGATACAGATGTGTTCCAGCTCAGAGAAGCCATGCGTCTTATCTGTGGAGATTGTTATTCCAACACTTTTTCATTCTCTTTATCCTAACATAATTGATCATCCATTGTCCCTAGCTGGTGTAAAATGTGTACAAAATATTTATTAGTAATATAATACAATTATCTAGATGTACATTTAATTTCTAAATTTTTATTAAAGCAGTTTCAAGTACATACAGTGTTGATACAGTTAAGCAAAATGTTTTAATATTTGCTTCATAGGTTCATAGGTAGGTACTAGGCTATCTGCCCTAGGGCCTACGTAACCCTAGCCTACAAGGTTCCCTGGCTTATGCCACCCAAGAAAGTTATTTTCCTGTGCCACTGTCGAGCAGAGAGACAGAAGTGATCCCCGGGGTGTATTTCCTATTTCCTATCCACTCATCAAGATTTTTCTTGAAGAGTGCTAATGAAGAACTTAGCTTGACATAGATGTGTAGCCTGTTCCAGAGTATGGGAAGTCTCTGGGACAGGAATCTATCCCTCCAGCATTTATTTTGGTGACAAAGTTTAGGTCCCTACAGCGTGTAGCTCGGAGGGATTGGGATTTCTTTAGGTGTAGTATGTCCAACAGCACTGGGTTTGACATAGCTTTATATGTTAGGCAGAGATCACCTCGGAGTAGGTGATATGCTACGGAGTAAAGCTGGAGTTCTTTGAGACAGTCAGTGTAGGGCATTTGTTTGAGGCCAGTAATCCTCATTGTGAGGTACTTCTGTAGCCTTTCCAGCTGCTGCAGATGTCTTGTGAGGTACCTTCCAAAAGGGGCGTTGTACTCTATAATGGGTCTAATTAGTGTCAAGTAGAGGGGAACAATGACCTCTCTTTTCCTGGATGAGAACCCTTTTTATGATGAGGTGTGCCACTTAGAAGGACTTCCTGACTACTGTGGCGATGTGACTATCAAAGGGGAGAGACTACTGTCCACCTGGATCCCAAGGACTCTTATCACACATTCGGTGTTAAGTAGACTGCTACCTATGTGGTAGTTCATCGGTACAGAGTTTTTACCAAAGGGGATGACACTGCACTTTTTGGTATTGAGCTTGAGGCCATGGCTCTGACACCAGGCATCTGTCTCAGCGAGGACCTTCTGTAGGATGTCCACATCATTTGGGGACTTGACTATGGCTCCTAGTTTGCAGTCATCTGCGAACTTCGTTAGCCAGAGGCCTTCTGTGTTAGCCTGTACTTCGTAGAAGTAGATACCAAACACGAGAGGTCCCATGACTGAACCCTGTGGTACTCCACTTGTCACTGGTTTGAGGTCAGATTTGGAGTCTGCAACATTTACAGTGTGGGTTCTGTCAGTGAGCCAGTTGGCAACCCATCTTGTGATGTAGGGATTTATACCTAGTTTAGTGAATGTCTCTCACCTCTATAGACCTTGAATTGTGTAAAAAACTAGTTTATTTAACCCCCCTTGAATCCTGTAATACAGACATTTGAGAGAATGTGTGAATATGATATACACAAGCTTTTTATGAATAAGAGGAAGAATTTGGTTATGGGCAACAATTTAAATATAAATGAGAGTAAATTAGTAAATGATGTCTGCATCAGCAGGGCGATAGGAGTTATGAAACCTGACAAAGGGGTGGGTTGGCTATTATGAATACTAATTCTTATATTGAAAAAATGTTTGGTATACTGATGTATACTGTTAGATAAGTTTGAATTAGAAAAATATCCTATACAGGAAGGTGGATATAATTTTAGATGAATTATTATTAAAAAGAGAAATTAGTATAGATGAGTATAACTTTATGGAGGTTAAGTCCCCAAAAATTTCCACCATTTTTGGTATACCAAAGTTACATAAGGATATAGCAAACCCACCCCTTAGGCCTATTGTTGTTGCAAAGGCATCAAAAACATATTTTATTGCAAAATTCATAGACACACAGCTTAAATCAGTACTTAATGATTGTGGATGGGTGGTAAAGGATTCTTGGGATTTATTAAAGAAAATCAACAAGAACTTGTATGATGATGCCCTCATCTTTGTGACAATTGACATTAGAGATCTGTTTTCCGTAATCCCACATGAATTGGGAGTGGAGTGGTTTTATTTATTTTTATGTCGGTACTCCAACATCAGACACAAGCTTATTAGGACTATTAGAACCCTAATGGAATTAGTTTTAGATACTAACGTCATTGTCTTTGAAGCACATCTCTTTAAGCAATGTAAGGGCATAGCAATGGGGGTTATATGTGCCCCTATATTCGCCAATATTGTCCTGAATTTCTGGGAATTAGAATTTATTTTTAATAGTCAGTATGTCCAATATTGGAAGTATTATGGTAGGTACTTGGACGATATTATTTTTTGGCATGGTAATAATGAAGATCTTAATAATTTTTTGTCCTATATAAAACAAAGTACAGATTTCTTAGATTTTACTTATACTATAGGGAATGACAAGATAAATTATTTGGATATTACAATTAAGAAAAACGTGGAGAAAAAAGATTTTAGTACTACAGTTTTTAGGAAACCCACTTATTCTAATACCCTTCTACATTTTAATAGTTTACACCCACTACACCAGAAAAAATCATTGGTAAAGGGTCAGGCTGTCCGTCTAGCCTGTATGGTTTCTGAATGGGAGGATTTTATACATCATATTGAAGTATTGAAGGGCATGCTTTTACAAAGGGGGTACCCTGAAGTTTTTTTGGACCAAATTTTACAAGAAGTAATAGATAAAGGGGATATTTTTTTCCCTTTACTTGGAAAAGGTATTTCTCAAAATGAGGGTATATCCAAGGTTGAAACTGATTTTAAAAGATCAGGCAGTTTACTGATATTACTCAGATTAT
This sequence comes from Protopterus annectens, assembly GCF_019279795.1. Taxonomy (NCBI): domain Eukaryota; kingdom Metazoa; phylum Chordata; order Ceratodontiformes; family Protopteridae; genus Protopterus; species Protopterus annectens. Next base: position 1,695,041,569 of record NC_056739.1, read on the forward strand.
CCAACATAATTGGAATTTATTTTATACCAGTCAAGATTATGTTGAAATTGTGAGGAAGGCCCCAAAAATTGTCTATCAGAAGGATATCACCTTCAAGAATATGTTAGAGAGAAATATGAATACTAATATAGGGTTAGGGGGTATGTCAAAGTATCGGTTTTGTCTCCAATGTAAATACGTTATGGAGGGCACGGAGATTGTTATTCCCAATTATGGCAGACATTTCCATAAGAAGAAGTTTTGTTGTAGTAGTAAATCTGTAGTTTATCTTGCTCTTTGCCAGTCATGTCCAAGTTTTTATATTGGCAAGACTATTAATGCCCTTAGAAGTAGGGTATATCAGCATTATTACGATATAAAAAAGCAGGACTTAAAAATGCTTCGGCGGTACATATTCATAATAATGAGGGTCGCAGTTTCAAATTCACAGTCTTAGAACAGGTAATAATGGGGGATAGGGGGCCTGGCTAACCATTTTTTTAGAGTTGCATGAATTAAGGTGGCAGATGAGGACTAATGCCACTGAACAACCAGGTCTCAATAGTAATATCTCTATTAGCCCTATATTTAGATTGAGGGCAGAGGGTTAAATGTAAACAATATGTAGTTTATAACATGGTTTGATATTTATGTATATATTTATATGGAAATCTTATAACGTGTTTATTTAAACATACATATATTTTTTACACAATTTTGTGTGTTATTTATATAAGTCTTAAAAATTTAAATTTTTATTAGTAATAGATGGAACTGTTTAAATTTTAGATGTTATTATTCTGTATTTACTTATTATTAGGGAGTATATTTATTGTCTGTGTGTATTTTAGAGGCTTATACCTTTAAGTTGATTGATAATTAACACTTATGAGATTAAGAGTGTTCTATAAGTTGGGTCAGTTGTTGTTTCTCTGTATTTGCCTTATTCTGATGAAGTTTTTTTATTTTAGAAAACAAAAGCGCTCAATAAAATACTGTCTGTGGATCCTGCTTTGCTTCTTCCTATATCATTTCACCTAGTTTAGTGAGTTTAGCTATAATTCCAGAATGGGGGATGGTGTCGAAAGCCTTGGCGAGGTCAAGATAGGCTGTGTGAACCACCTTACCCTCATGTATGGCTTTGGTGACTGCCTCAAAGAAATCCATCAGGTTCGGGAGGCATGATCTGCCTTTCACAAACCCAAACTGGGTGGGATCCAGAGTTTGGAGGTTACCAATGTCTTTGTTTATGAGTTCCATGATGATACGTTCCATGGCCTTGCAGACCAGGCTCGTCAGGCTAATAGGGCGATAGTTCCCGGGATCAGTGGTGGCTCTCTCTTTGTGGTGTGGGATAACTGTTGCTGTGCACCATTCAGTGGGCACAAAGCCTGATGCGAGGCTATTATTGAACATGATGCTTAGGTGGGGAGCCAGTTCGTTCTGAAGTTCATGTAAAACGCAGACTGGGATTTTGTCTGGTCCTACGGATGCTGTGTTTTTGACTTTAGAGAGTGCAGCTTTTATCTGCGTATTTGTGATTACAGGGACTCTGCATTCTTCCTGTATAGATATGGGCCCTTTTGGGGGTGAGGGGGGGGGTAAAGTTAGCACTGAACCTATCTGCAAGGATGTTGGCAATATCAGCTGGTTCTGTAATTTTCGTGCCATTGTGCTGTAACTCAGAGCAGATCTGGGTGTTGCCATCGAGATTCTTGACATAGCTATAGAATGCTTTGTGGTTGTCCTTAGAATTAGTGGCAATTTTGTTTTCGTAGCTAGCTTTGGAGGATCTTATAAGGGACCTCAGCTTCTTACTGAGGCTGACCAGGGAGCTCCTCCACTCATGGGGTTTTACTCTCTCTTGCAACAGTTTCTTCCTTCTGTTGTACAGTTTGTTAATGGCAGGGGACCACCAGATTGACGGTTGACCACCAGATTCATGAAATTAAAATTTTCCAAAGTTCTGTTTATCGCCCAAACAGTGTCACACTCCTTATGTTTTAATAGGGGGTTTTATGATTTTATTCTTTGGAAATTCCTTTCTGGTAGCTAATTTCTTTGTCAAGAAGTTAATATGAGAATTTAAAATGTGTGAGTTATGTCTTCTTCCAAAAGGTCATTTTACTAATCTTAACATTATATGGTTAATTTAACAGTTTTGTTTAGTCATCTGTAGTTTGATTGTGAAAAGTCTCCTCTTTGATTTGAAAGAATAATTAGTTTCTCCAAAACTAGTCACTTTTGCATGCGTGTTGAAATTGGATGTAAAATGTGCTTGCTATTGACTTGGTCAGGATCTTAACTAAGAATGACAAATTACACTTAGACTTTGGAAAAAATGTTCAGATTTCCATCTCCTTTAATTAGCTTTTTATATTCAATGTATGATTTTCTTTAACACATATTTAACTCCTAGCAAAAAGCTTCTTTCTACCCAAATTTCATCCTATGTGCCCAGTATGAAATAATTAAAATGCAGACATTTTGCATATACTTTGGCATTGTTCCCCAAAGAAACTATGGTCTTTTATTAAAGAAAAGAGTCACCACTTCAGTATTATAGCAAATGATTTGTTCTGTGGAAGCAGTGCGTCTTAAACTGTGGGTTGAACTTTAAAAGTAAACAAATGCATAATTACTTATAGTGCTATAAAGATAATATATTATTATGTATAGCACTATCTGCTTTAGTAAAGTTCTATACAAGAGCTCAGTGTAATAATCTGCAAGATATTTCTTTGACATGATTTTTCTTACTCTATAACAAATTATTTACATACACAGCCAGTCTCCTAAGTTCAGTGGGGAAAGCAATGAGTTGGGAGAATCATGGAAAAGTTTACATCAAATTACCATGTACTTGTCCTAATTTAGACCTGTATTTTTGATATATTTTATTACTGTACTAGAAGAACTTGTTGCTTTGTTTTAAATGCTCTTCAGATAGTTCATTTTGGTTATTTTTCTTTCTCAGTTAGTGTAAATTTTATTTGTGTGTTTCAGCTACCAGATGGATCACATGCTTGTTTTTATGCTTGTGTTACATGCACTGAAATTTTTTAATAAAATAAAATTGATTAACAAGAAATTATGATGCTTTGTGCATGAATGGAAACTCAGACATATAACATCCAGTCTGCATCATATTCGGTTAAATGAATAAGAGAGAGAGAACTATCTAAAAAGTGAAGAATTTCATGAAGAAAAAGCTATAAAAAAAAACTCTGTGAGGACTGTTGGTTTGCATTTCTAGAATATAGAGTACTGAATTGCAAAGGCTTCATCTGTCAAAAGCTCAGTTCTTAATGGTCATAAAGTTGAAAAGGAGATTTGACTACTTTAGCCTCATTCCAACCACCTGGAAATTGACATCAAGTGAATAAAATGATGGCATGATACATACAGAAACAGAAAACCTGTTATGATAGAAACTGCAAACTACTAGATTCACAGGCTGAGACATTATAAGAATCCAGAAGACATGGGAAAGTCTACAGTCAAAAGATGAAGTAGCCTGAAAGGCAGCTGACCTCAGGAGGACAATAAGTTTTACAGAAGATTATCACAGACATTTGCAGACGATGTGGCAAGTAAAAGGCTGGAGATGGTGAGCAGCTAGACATCTCAAAATCAATCTTGTCACTTGAAAATAGACTTTGAAGACTGTTATAGTTTATAGATGCAGAGGAAGACTCCCGAAGTTGTCTCTCCAGGTAAAGCTGTTATGCAGCAAAAACTGTCCCAAATGCAAAACTGGAAGTAAAGTATAAACAGTCTTGTTAAACATTGCGGATACGGTAGTTCATTGAAGAAAGCAGAAATAAGCATCATTCTACATACCGAAAAGTCCATTGTTAGAAATGTTCTTGCTTATGTGTAAAATTGCATTTTTATATAGACAGTCCATGAAATAGACTATTGTTACTGTTAACTTGTATCATTTTACTCATAATACGCTACAGGTCATATGTATTTTTATCTTTAAATATATGCTTGTTAGATAACGAATCTATACTTTCAAATGCTAAGCTACTTTGTAGTGATTAGCATGTCATATGCTTTCAGATTATTCAGTATGTGGGGAGATTTAAACCACATAACCTATCCATATGTGCTGCTAAGTTTCTTGACATTATAAGGATCTTGCTTCCCTTCTCAGAGCTTCTTAAAACCCACATACCTAATAAAGCGTTTAACCATCTACTTAATCTTCTAAATTATGTATATTCTGTATATATATCTAGAGGAGCTAAATAATACAGGACTGTCTTGTATGAGTATATAGCTTTAGTGATGTTGAGATGGCTATATTGCTTAGAATGTCATATGGTACATGGAAGCTCATAGAGAAATTAGTTGGAATATTGGTGTTATGGAGTCCAGATCGTATTACCTGTCTCTGCATCTATTAAGCATCCTGAGATGACTTGGCTTCACAGACTAGTAAAATATGTGTCATAACTGACGAAATATATTTGCTGCCAAGAGTTTAAATTTATAACTAAAGAAGTGGAAATAGACTTCCAAGATTGCTGCACATTGAGTAACAGCTTAATTCTGGCTCTCCCAATGTGAAAACAAAAACTTAGCAGAGAAAGGCAGTGGACCTGAATTTCTGGGTAAATTTCAGTAACTGGTTAGTAAGTGCACTGCCTGGATGCCAGAAAAAAAGAAATACAGAGGACCTGAAGGAAAATCAGCTACAAAAGCTGATGAAAAAACACTGACTGGGAAGAATACTGCAGCTGTTTAGCAAAAAGCAGTACAAGCTCCAGACATGACTTCCAGTAACCTAGCGAAAAGTATAAGGCAACTGCACACAGACTGGACTAAAATAAAACACTGATGGAGTATATCAACTCAAACGATAAAAAGTTGGAAAAAATGGAAGAAGCTTTAAACAGATATTTAGATAAGGAGATAAAAATGCAAAACTCAGAGGTCAAAATAAAGAAAAGGCCGGCTGAATATGAGACTGCAGAAGAAGAGATGTTTAAAAAAATAATAGAATTAGAGGACAAGTAGGGAAAACCTGAGATTTTCGTCTGTACCTGAGAAGCTAGAAAGAACAGACTGTATTAATTTTATGAAAGCACAAGTAAGCAACTAGACTGGTATTCCACAGTAGGAATTGTTAACTGAAAGGGCACATCATGTATATGTTCCAAACCTGGCTATGAGAAAACGACCTAGACCTTTAATTGTAAAGATGCAATCCGTACCAACAGAAGGAGTTGATTCTGGGAAAACTGTGTCAGAAGGAGAAAGTACTAAAATTGGGAGACAGTAGCGTATTTGCAGAGAATGACTTGTATACCAGACAGAACAGGAGTAAATGTATTCCATTATTCAGGGAATGCCGAGAAGCAGGCATGAGATTTAAACTGCTGCAACCAACTATCTTGGGAGGCATTATTTTACAATTGGTGTACATAAACTATTTTTGTTTAATATTATAGCTTTATTTATAATAGTATTGTACAAACAACATATTTTCATTTAGATTTATTTTTTATAAGTATGGGATTGTTTATGATGTCATTTCCTTTTGGAATATTTTAAATTAAATGTTTAACTGTTGTCCTGTCTCTGAAGAAGTTGGATTACTTGTTCAATGAAAGCACTTATATAAACTTTTTGGAGATTACCACCGGCCTTGTGTGTTCTTTCATGTCATTAATGTTCAGGAAAAAGACTCAGGAAAGGGGAAGAGTAGGGAGAAAGTTAACTATAAGTAAAACATTTTTTTCTTAGTAGTACTATTTTGATGGTGCATGGTTTTCTTTGCATGTTATAAATTACATTTTTTTTCAGTTATTTTAAGTGTTGGGGATACAAATGTAAATAGGGACTTCTGTTTTTTTCTTTTTCTTTTTTCGCTTTTTTGTTTCTCCTTGTTCAGGTTTAAGAAATGTAGGCAATGCATTGTAAAAACAATCTAGTTAAAGTATGACAAAATAAAAATCAGTGTGCTTTTTCTCATTCTTGTATAGGTGAATGACTGTATTAAGGCCATTAGCTTAATTCAGTAATTAGTTGTAGAGAAAGCAAGTAAGTGAAATAGAATATTCAGTTTTTTCTAGTTAACAAAGATATGCTTTGCAGTTTTGTGTTTGGTTTTCATGCCTCTAGCAAACAATCTGATAGAGAAATAACATGGAGAAAATGTTTTCTAAAAGCATTCATGTGTTCTCCCAGCTGAGAGAGCTATGAAGCTAAGACAAACTCAGACAGCACTTAATAGAATCAGTCTGTACCATGCATCTTGGCATGGGTAATCTTTGCTAGGTCATCTCAAAGCTGTATGTGTCACTGTCCGTTTGGAACATTTGTTCCTATTATGAGGAGAAAACTTTAACATTTGAAGATGTACTTAGTTTCATGTGTTATTATGAAATTAATAGGTTTTAGGTTGATATTGGGGTGTGTGTGTTTTTTTGTTTGAGGGTTTTCACTAAAGCAAAGCGTTCTGTAATATGTGGTGTAGGCTTAAATGGAGATGACAGGAAACACCTGCATAAAAGATTAATCTGCCAAACAGTACATGCATGTAACACAAAAGCTGGAACTAGACATTTAACAAAAAAAGCTGTTATACACAAAAGGTGGGAATAATCTTTCATGAATATGATGCTTTCTGTAATGTCTATAAATGTGAATGGTCTCACCAATATACACAAAAAAGAAAGTAGTGAACTGCATTAAAAAATGAGAGTGCAAATAGCTATGCTACAGGAGACACACTTAGAAAGAACTGAGCACGTGAATTTGATAAAGGCTTTCAGGATGGTTATTCAGCAGAATACCTGGAGCAAAGGAAGAGAGGAATACTTACATTAATTGCAAGAGGAGCTCCAGTAGTAATAGAAGAGAATAAAAAAGACACCATTAGTAGATTTGTAGTACTAAGGGGCTAATGGCAAGTGAGGAGGATTACACTGGCATGTATTTATATTCCACTGAAAACTGATGTAATGGATGCTTAAGAAAATTCTGAAAGAAATAATTGGCTTTCAGCAAGGATTATTACTTGTAGGTGGGGACTGGAATTTTATTTACTACAGTGAAGATGTGTCTGGGGAGGGGCAGAAGGGAAAATGTAAAAAAGGAGGGTAGATTTTTAAATGAATTATAAAAAATATTTGGCAAAGAAAGTGTCAATTCAGTACTAGGAGTTTGGAGTGAAGTTGCATATTATTCCCCAAGATACAAAAACTGGGCTAGGCTAGACAGATTTTTATATTTTCCAGGAATGTGTGCATTTAATTGAAGGTCTTGATACACACCCAGTAACTATTTCAGATCATGCACCAATAATAACTTGAATGAAAACACAGGGTTATGAAATAAAAATGGTCACTGGTGATTCCCCACCTATCTGTGGAAAGGAGAGGAATTTAAGGAATGGGTAGTGGAAATTATTCAGGATCTATTAGAAAAGACAGAAATTTCTTCTGAAAATATAGCTAGGGATACGTGTAGTTTAAAAATAGGGTGGAAATAAAAGAAAAGGAGATATGGTTAAGAAGTAACATGAATTATTTAGAAGGACTGACAAATGTTAAAGTATTATAAAATAGGGGGGATGTGTCAGAACAAGAAGAGTAGCAGCTGCAGAATGCCAAACAGAATATAAGGGATTACCTCGATAATATGCATGAGTTTAGAAAGATCGCTGTTAAGCAACTGTTTTTTGATAACTCTAGAACACAAAAACGTTTAGCACGACTCTGGCAACAGAAAGTAGAAAGGGCATGACCAAGCTTAGGGAGCCTATAACAAGAAAGATAACAAGGGATCTGTATAAGTATTAGAAATATTTCAGACATTCAATGACAATGTGTATAATGCAGAGACATATGGAAGTCAAGAAAATGTATAAATGGAAATGTTTATGGTAGAATTAAATATCAAAAAGTTAGAGGTAGAGGAGGCTCAATTACTAACAGGATAGGAGGAGATGAGATAAAATGGGGATATGTAACCAATCTACAGGAAGATCCCTAGGAATAAATGGTATTCCTGTAGAAGTTTGGAAGCTAGGAGGGAAAAACTGATGAGATCTGAAAGGTTTTGTTTAACAGAATTTTAAGAGGAACAGAAATACCAGCATCATTGAAGGAAAGCGGTGGTAGTGTAATACCTAAAGAGGATAAAGATCCATCAGATCCAGCTTCATACAGGCACATTTCAGTACTAAACCATGATTATAAAGTGTTTGTCTATAATGGCTAAAAGAATGACAAAAGTGATGCTAAAATTTATAGATATGGATCAGTGTCTTTGTGCAGGGGAGGCAAACATTTGATAACATTAATAGAGCACTGATGATCCAGTGGGAAGCAGAATGTAAGAAAATACCACTGTTACTGGTGGGTCTTGATGCAAAGAAAGCGTTCGACAGTGTAAGTTGGGACTTTTTGAGAAGAGCACTGGTAGCATTTGCATTCCCTGATAAAATGATAAGGTTGATTGGGAAGATATAGGAAGGATTGGAGACAAAATTTAAAGTGGGTGAGGTCCTTTCTGATAATTTCTGCTTGAGCAGAGAAACCAGGCAGGGTTGCCCTCTCTCTCCCCTTTATTTGCATTGTATTTATAACCATTGGCAAAGAAAGTAAGGGACTCAGAAATGCAAGTATATAATTGGTATGGTAGTCAAGAATAGCTGGCTCTATTTGTAGATGATATTATTTTATACCTATCAAAACCAGAAAGGGTCATTACAGTGTTGTGGAACATTTTGAGACAGATGTTCTTCGTCTCACATTGCTGCAGTCATAACCTGTGGGTAGTCCGCTGTCCTCGGTCGGCCCGAATACCAAAGTGTTAGGCTGGCGTCGGTCATGGTCGCTCAGATCTAACGTCAGTACGCAGTGGTACTAAAGCGCATGACCGACGCCATATCCTCAGTCTTTCTTGCCGCATGGTCCGAAGCAGAAGCAGCGTTTGCAAGTGCCGTTCGGCGTCCTGAAATTTTCGTTCGAGTTTCAGACCGAAGACCAAGTTGGGCTAAGTACCCCGTTGGGGAATATTTTTGTCTTTTCTTGCCTCAGTTAAATCCGGATGTCAGAAAAAGTTAATAATTGTATTTCTTGTGGGAAACAGATACCTCATAGGGACTACCACTCTCTGTATTCCTTGCTTGGGGCCTGAGCACGACGTAGTCGGGTGTCGCTTTTGCGCTAGATTTAATAAGCGCACCATTAAACGCAGGTTAGATTGTGCTAGACTTGTTTTCGGTAAGCGGTGTAACTACAACATGCCGTCGGATCCTCCGACGCCCGCTACCGCTAAGAAGCGAAAAGAGAAATCGTTAAAATCCAAGCAGGATGAGTCGTCCGTTGCGGACGCCGGTTCTTTGGAAACTACGGTGGAATCTGTGGAATCAGCCGAGGTTTCAGCTGAATCTCAGGGGGAGCCTTTAATCTTACAGGAAATGGCCTCCCAGGAGTTAGGTCAGGCCGAGGGGGCCTCTCAAGTTTCTGTAGTTCCTTCTTTACACAAGGTTGTTAGGCCTTCTTCTTCTGTCACTAAAGCCCCTTCTAAAGCCAGGCCTGGTCTTTCTGGCACAGGCGTCAGCCCTAGTTCTGCAGGTTCAGTTCCTAAAAAACATATGCTGAAAATGGCAGAGGATTTGATTACTTTAATCAGAGGTTCTATGCCCCCTCCGGATAAGAGGCCTAGGGTGGAGACAGAGGTGGAGGGATTGGAGCATTCCTCAGATTACTCTGAGTCTTCAGCTGAGGACGGTCAGGATTTTCCTCCTTATTCTGATTCGGATGCAGAGGATTCCTGTCCTTCTGCTTCTCCTCCAGAGGATTTTTCCTTTTCTGAAACCCTGCATTCCATGAGGGAGCATTTTAAGTGGGAAGGTCAGGATTTCTCAGATTCTCGTAAGAGGCTTAGGGAATTTTTGTTTTTACCACAGCATAGGCCCTTGGCCATTCCCCCTGTTTTGGATGTTGTTCAGGATGTTTTTTCCGAGGCTTCCCTTAATCCTGATTCTTTACCTCCTGCCCCTGTCAAGCCAGACAGGTATTACAGAGTTCCAGAGGCTCATAAATATTTGTATGAGAGTCCTAGAGCTGACCCGGAAACTATTAGCCAGGGACCTAAGGGTGTCAGGGGTTCTGTTGTAAAGAATCCAGTTCCTCTGGATAAAGATTCTAGAGCTTTGGATAGGTGGGGTAAAAAAGTGTATACCTCCTCCACTCTAGCTATGAGAGCTTTAAATTGCCAGTTTCATATGTTGAAGTACCAGAATTTTTTGTTAGGTCAGTTGAAATCTAAGGTAGATGCTTTAGCAGAGGGCATAGCGTGTAAGGAATTGCAGGATTTAGTTCATGCCTCTGATCAGGTTGGTAAGCATTACTTGCAGTGTGGCTTTGATGCTCTTCAGGCTTCTTCCAGGGTGGCTGCCACTGGTTCAGTTATTCGTAGGCACGCCTGGCTTAAGGATCAGAATTTGTCAGAGCATGTTAAAGCTCGAATTTTGGATGCTCCCCTTCAATCTGAGGTTCTTTTTGGTTCTCCTGTGGAGTCAGTTTTGAAGAAAATGGAAGACAAAGCTAAGTCCATGCAGACAGTTAAGGAAATTTTACAAGTGCAGCCCCCTAAGTTTAGCAGGAATTGGCCTGCAAAAGGATGGGCTTATCCTTCTTCTGATTTACAGTCTAGGGGCAGATCTAGACGTGGTAGGGGCAGAGCTCATGCTCCGGGTTCTTTCAGACCTAGGACGTGGAGTTCCCCTGCACAATCTTCTGGTGAGGGCAGGGGTCAGCCTTTTCGTAAACAGACCCAATGACCTGTATCTCCAGCTGCCAGATCCCTCCTGTCTGGCAGCTCCTCTAGGAGGAAAGTTGGCACTTTTCAAGCAAAATTGGCTTTTAGTCACCCAGGACAAATGGGTGTTAGACATTATAGATCGAGGCTACAAGTTTTATTTTCACACCTTGCCTCCTTTCAAAGGCATGCCGGACGTACCTCCTCAGCAAAAGCTGGAGGCTCACAAGCAGATTTCTTTACTTTTAAAAATGGGGGCTATCCAGGGGGTCCCTCCGTCAGAAGTAGGCCTAGGATTTTATTCTCGCCTGTTCCTTGTGCCAAAGAAAGTAAACACTTGGAGGCCAATTCTGGATTTGTCTATTCTCAACACGTACCTAGACATTCCAAAATTCAAGATGTTAACTTTGCAGCAGCTTCTGCCTCTGCTAGGCAAAGATCACTGGATGGTAACTCTGGATCTCAAAGAGGCTTATCTTCACATTCCTATCAGGCCCAGCTGCAGGAGGTTCCTGCGCTGGCTGGTACTTTTCATTATCAGTTCTCCATTGCCCTTTGGCTTATCTACTGCGCCCAGGGTGTTCACAAAGGTCCTGGCTCCTGTGATAACCTTCTTACGACTAAGAGGAATACAAATTTATCCTTATCTGGACGATTGCCTGATTCTTGCTCAAGACAAAGTCAAATTACTTCAGCATCTACAGTATGTAATGGCAGTGCTAAGGTGCCTAGGGTATTCTGTGAACGAAACAAAGTCCAGTCTAGTACCCTCTCAGGACATGTGCTTTCTGGGTGTGAGACTGAATACAGCCTCTCAGATGGCTTTCCTGACCCCGGACAAACAAAGAAATCTTCCCCTTTACTTCCAGCAATTATCCCTACTGTCCAGGCTGACTGCAAGGACAGTCCTTCAAGCCTTGGGGTTCATGGCATCTTGTATTCTGGTACTTCCCAATGCCAAACTTCATATGAGGAAGCTACAATGGTATCTCAAAAGTGTATGGACTCAACACTGCCACGATTTGGACACTGTCATTCAGATAATACCTTGCATCCAAAGGGAATTTTTGTGGTGGGCTCAGGAATGTCACCTAAACAAGGGACTCTCTGTGACCCGACCAGAGGCGAGTCAGATCTTAACGACAGATGCCTCAGACATGGCTTGGGGAGCACACTTCAATGGAAAATGTATTCAAGACACGTGGCCTCCCAGACTACGGCATTTGCATATCAACATGAAGGAGATGTTAGCAGTTCAATTTGCACTGATGGCTTTCAAGGATCTACTTCAACCGGGACAGGTGTTGATTCAAACAGACAACACAACAGTCATGTGGTACATCAACAAGCAAGGGGGAACCCATTCGCACCCTCTTTGCAGACAAGCTATGATTTTGTGGGAGACTGCTCTGAGTTTGCACCTCACTCTTCAGGCAAGGTTTCTGCCAGGAGCACAGAACTCCTTAGCAGATGTTTTGAGCAGACAGATGGTGGATCCCCATGAGTGGAAATTGGATCCTCATGTATTTCAACAGTTGACAGTGACTTGGGGAACTCCAGACATAGATCTGTTCGCTTCTCCACTAAATTTCCAACTGCCAAAATTTTGCACAAAGATGTTTCACCCAAAAGCTTGGAAAGTGAATGCTCTATCTTTCAGTTGGAACAACCTTCACGTCTATGCCTTTCCGCCTCTGCCTCTCCTTCCCAAGGTGCTCTTGAAGGTCAGACAGGACAAGCCTTGCATGATTCTAATAGCTCCAGATTGGCCACGTCAGCACTGGTACCCTCTGCTGAGGAGTTTAGTACGGCAGCCTCCTTGGCCTTTGCCATTAATTCCACATCTTTTGTCCCAGGCAAGCAATCATTTCCTCAATGTCAAGATACAGTCCCTGCATCTGACAGCCTGGCATATTCTGTCTTAGACCCTAGGGGGTCGCAGCTTCCTCAACAAGTTTTGAATGTTATTTTGGAAGCCAGGCAGCCTAGTACAAGGAAAGTTTATGCTGATAAATGGAGGAGATTTTTTCTTTGGAGCACAACAAAGAGCTTTGATGTTTCACTGCCTAATTTGAGTGTTACACTACAGTACCTTACAGAATTATTAGACAAGGGTTTGTCTTTCTCCTCCGTGAAAGTTCATGCTGCAGCTATTTCTGCTCACTATGACTGTGACCCACCATTATTCTCTCACCCTTTGTTTAAGCAATTTCTTAGAGGGGCAAAGAACATAAGACCCCCACGTAGAGCTCCTACTCCTTCCTGGGATCTCAATTTTGTGTTGGAAAAGCTTACTTTACCTCCTTTTGAACCTGCAGCTACATCTGAGTTGAAGTTTTTGTCTTGGAAGACTGCTTTTTTGTTGGCCATTACGTCTGCTAGGAGGGTATCTGAATTACAGGCTCTCATGGCAGTTGAGCCCTTCCTGATATTTCATAAGGATAGGGTATCCCTGCGTACTAATCCTACTTTTATGCCTAAAGTTGTTTCTAATGTGGCTTTAAACCAATCTATTCATTTGCCTACTTTTTATGCTGATCCCCAAAATAAAGGGGAAAAAAATTTGCATTCTTTGGATATTCACAGGCAGTTACGTTACTACTTGAGCAGAACTAAAGGGTTCAGGCAGTCTCAACAGTTATTCATTTCTTTTGCCTCGGGTTCACAAGGAAAACCTGTTTCAAAACAAACTATTTCTAAGTGGATTGGCCATTGTATTGCTTTTTGTTATTCTCATCATGGAAAGGATGTTCCGGCTGGGATCAGACCTCATTCCACTAGGGCGACTGCCACTTCTACTGCTTTCTTAAGGGGAGTAGCTACTAAGGATATTTTGGAGGCAGCTACTTGGAGTTCAGTGCACACTTTTTCTAAGCATTACCATCTCCCTCTTTATTCCAAATCTAGGGCTGGGTTTGCCACTGCAGTTTTACAGGGCATGTTAACAGCTCCTAATGCTTTCTGATTTTGCCAACCTCCCTTACCTTTGCTTTGGGATTCTACCCACAGGTTATGACTGCAGCAATGTGAGACGAAGAACATAGTACAGTTTTGTACCTACCATAAATGTAGATGTTCAAGGATCCACATTGCTGGAGTCCAATTTTCCCTCCCTCCTTCCCCTCTGTAGTTTAGGGTTGCTGTGTTGTTTTTGGGGTAATTATTTTTTCTATATTGGTGGTTGGGTATTTTTCTATTGTTGGCTACCTTCTGACATCTGGGGCAAGAAAGACTGAGGATATGGCGTCGGTCATGCGCTTTAGTACCACTGCGTACTGACGTCGGATCTGAGCGACCATGACCGACGCCAGCCTAACACTTTGGTATTCGGGCCGACCGAGGACAGCGGACTACCCACAGGTTATGACTGCAGCAATGTGGATCCTCGAACATCTACATTTATGGTAGGTACAAAACTGTACTTTTTGTATCTTTTTGGGATACAAAATTAATGAAGCTAAAGCAAATACAATAGCAGTAATTATGTACCCACACATGAATTGGTTCAGCAATAGCCATATTTGTGGGGACATGATAAAATTAAATATTTAGGAGTATGGATTAAAAATAATTCAGGTGTAGTAGCAAAGAATATGTGGGAAGATACTAAACAAAAGATGATACAAATACTAAGAAAACGGAATCTCTATTGTATGGATTTTGATAGTAAGATACAAGCAGTTAAATGTTTGTCCCCTTTAATTTTTTTACACAGGTCAGGCATACTTCTATCAACCAGAAGAAAAGTTGTGGATGGCAATTAATAAAGAGCTGAATGAACTTATCTGGGAGGGGAAGACAGCAGGAGTCAATTGGGATAAGCTTATTCTTCCAATAGATCCAGGCGGACTGGGATTACCAGATTTGAAGGGGTATTTCAGAGCAACACAGTTAAGGCTTCTATGCATAGCGCAAGCAGAAAACTATAGTTCAAACTGGAAAGACATGACTAAGAACCGGGAAGCTCAAGAACCAAGGAGAAATTGAGATTTTGGATACAGACTTTTAAGGGGAATAATAATGACATTGAATATTATATTCATAAAGTAACAAAAGGTAGTTTAAGAATTAAGCCAACACAGAAATGGAGAAATGTGATTCTGCCACTATGTATGACTGCAATTAAGGATTCAGACAATAGAAAGAGGGGGTAGAATTTATTGGAGAGAACTGGCAAAAGATCCAAGGTATTGGAAGCAAATAAGAGAGGAAAAGGTAATAGAATGGGAAGACACCAAGAACTTATTTGAACTGCAGGTAAGAGATTGCCTTCCCTATCAAGGATTGATATCAGAGTATAGGCAAAGAGAAATAAATGGGAGGAGTCCTAACCAAAAGACCAACATTGGTAGAGTTTTTAGTAGAATCTAGAACAGAAGGCATAATTAGTAGAGCACATAAAATATTGCATGATAACTATAAGAATCATTCAGAGGAGGTTAGAATGGATTGGGAAGAGACTGGCTAAGCAATTCACAAATAAATAATAGGAGCCTATACGTATGTGTCCCAAATATGCAACAAATTCTAGAAGATTTGGGATCTTTGCTTGGAAGTGTTTACATAGGTATTTTTATACCTCAAGTAGACTCCAAACAGTCTTTCCTCAGGTAGACAGCAAATGTTGGAGGTGTGATGGGGGAAGAATGGGGTAACTAGGAATATATTTTCTGGGAGTGTAATGAGTTGGCAGACTTTATAGATTCCCTGCTTGACTGATCAATTGGATATACTGGGTGAACAAATTGGTTTAACTAAGGATTTTTTTTTTTGAACTATGATACAGAATCGGAATAACCTAAACATAGTAAGGCCTTCCTGAGTCTAATTATAGTGGTTGTCAAAAAATAATTACTAGAAAATAGAAATCAAAGTTTAAACCAACATTACTAGAAGTATCAAAGATTGTAAAAGAGTTAAACAGATGGAATTGGGATCTTTAGAAAAGGGTAGGAGCTAATTACATAGGAAAATAGGAATTGTGGGATCAGTACTTGTAGAGGAGGAACGAGGTTTAAAAGAAGGCAGGATATGAATATACTTTGTAATGTCTGACTGACAGTGACTGAATATAAGTGATGTATAATGTTTGCAACTACAGTTGTTGGCACTGGCATAGTATGTAATGTATATTATGTTTGCATGGTAACTAGAGCCAAGAACTCTGCTGGAGAAGCACTCTTCTCCTACTCTATAGCAAACTTATGGAATACCCTCCCTCACTCTATAACTTTTATATCATCATGTACTCATTTCAAAGCTGCTCTAAAATCTCATCTAAAAGTGCACTGGGCATGCACCTGTAACAACCTTCACTAATATCTCTAATCCATCCACCCTAAACCTGTCTTCATCCTTACTAATTGTCTTTGGTTACAACCAACCCCAATGCTTCTAAACCTATTAATATATCTCAGCTGAAATTTTGGGTACTGTTATTCATGTGTAATATCAGCCAGCTTAACTACTAGGAGACTTGCCATCTTAAAAGGCAGTGATGTTGTAAGTGTATAGTTTATACTCAATTGTCCTTTACCAAAATATGTTATGCAACTGAACTATGTTTGTATTACTGGTATTGTTAAACAAGCATGCTACCTACACTTCTTGGAATCTTGTAATTAAATGCTTTATATTGTGGAGCTTTTCTCCCCAGGCCTCTGCTGAAAAAGGACCTGTGTCCAGTCGGATTTTCCCGGTCAGGATATGTAAATAAATAAACTCAGTTTGTGTTGATATGGTTTATTTTCATTTATATAAATGTGAACTTGCTTATGTCGTATGTGATAATTTAATAAAAATGTTTCTTGTTAAAAAAAAAGATTAAATATGGCTTACCTGAGGCCACCAGCATTTCTTTCATTTGCAGGAGATTAGGCAATAAACTGGAAGCATTGGATGCAGAATTTTGATTTGTTAATCACTTCAGGTGGATTATCTGAAAAGTTCAAAGAGGTTCAGTGTGGATCATTCCTCTCTCTCTCTGGGAAAGAAGCCATAAAGATACTCTTAATTTTTGTGATGAAGAAAAATAGCAATACCTGAAATTCAGCAACTGTTATCAGGCTAGAAAGAAATTCCTTTTATTAGATGTTTACTTTTTCTAGGAGTGCACTATTTTACAGAGAATATGAGTATTTATCTCCGAGCTGAAGAACAGAGCCAGGGGCCATAAATTTCATGAGCTGTATGATTCTTTAATAGACAATAGAATAATTTGAGGTCTAAAGTGATAAACAGAAGGTGGCCTTCTAAGAGAAATAGACCTGACGTTATCAAAAGCTGTGGATATGTACAGATAAAGTGAAATTTCTAGTACACAGTTAAAATGTATTAACTGAGAAAAGTGTGTGCAAGATAAACTGTAAGTCAAATAGTATGGCAACATGAGAAATGAAGGGCAGGATATGTTGAAAAATGAGGGATTAGAAAAGAGAGCCACATTAGAGAAAGAAAGAGAGCCAAAATCCAAAAATAGAGGCCAGACTGATGGTACAATTTTAATTCAAACTTCAGTATGTGCATCTACAAGCATAAGAGGAAGAGTTGTCCTTCATTAATTCAAGCTTGCATAATCTGTGCTAAAAAATTGCAAGTCCAAGGAGATAGTGAAGGCAGAATGATATAAACTAAGATTTAATCAGTATGCCAACAAAACAAAATATTAGTCTCTGTGGGTTTGCAGATTCATATAAAAGAAAGCAGTACCTTAATTACTTTTTATAAGTGTTCAATCCACACAGTTCTTCCAGAGTATTGGTTGCCTTAAAAACAAAAGACCAAAGCTATGAGCCTGTCCCAGGCCGAGCTTCAAGCTCTGTATGCAGAAATTCCCACAGGTTACACTCCAGGTTAGCACCAACTGCTCTGTTTCATTCACACTTCCAGGTTTTCCATTAGATGATCCTCTAGGTGAGGAACCAAATTCCTGCCTATTGCTTTCAGACAGCCTCCTTAAGTACTATCCTGTCAGTTAAGTCCATGTTATCTAGTTAAATGCTTTGATAATGTTCACATACTCCATACTGTATTATGCATTCTGAGACAGATTCTGAAAGAGTTGCTCTCAGTGCAAGTCTGCCCTGATTCCAAAAGACTTGCTGTCAGTGTAAACGATTTGCTTCGTTGTAAGGTCTTTTTGTAAAATAACTTACTCCGGGGGGCCAGATTCCAAAAGACCTGCTGTCAGTGTAAATAGTTACTTAAACTGAGAGCAAGTCTTTTGGAATTGGGCCCTCTGAGTATACATTTAATGGCACAATACACATTCACCATAACCAACATGTTACAGGGGTTCCCCTTTATAACCTTGAAATACTGAAATCTCGAATTTCAATATCCGGAGACCATAAAGGTGAAACTTCAAAATAGCAAAACTGCATAAGCGTGAATCTGAATAGCTCAAATCCGCGCTTTTGCATTTATGCTACGTTACGTGAAGTGTTTTGCTGGGATTCTGTCCGGAATTTAAGGTGAGTGAGTGCATGTGAGTGTTTTTGTAAGTTGTACATGTGGATTAGGTTGGGGAGGTGGAAGTATGAGTGTGAGTGTTGGATGTGTTGGTGTTCGTGTATTTGTTATGTGTGTGTGGTGTGCATGCATGTGCTTGTCTGTGTGCGTGGGACAGTAGAATGTCTAGGTGTGAGTTTTTTTTTCTGTTTGTGCAATCTTGGAGTTGGTATATATAAGGAAGGGGGTTGTGGGGGGGGGGCAGCTCCCCACATGGGGAGTGTAGAGGGGTTTGCACCCCCCTGCTTATATGTAGTGTAGGGTTGTATAGTTTGTGTGGTGTGGGTAGAATGTTGTGTGTATTGTATGGTGTAGGTATGTTCATAACTGTGTGTTTCGTGCTTTTGGGTTTCGGGATTGTGAATTGTTTGCCTTTATAGTTTTGAGATACTGAAATTTTAGATTTCAGTATTTCGAGATTATAAAGGGGAACCGTTACAGGACATTTCTATAACATATGAAAAAGCAAAAATAAGTGTGTTCAGAAGAATTTACATGTCGAAAAGAAATGCAAAAATCAGTACTACCTAGAAAGTGCACAGATTGGTACTTTTAAAGTAAAAAGACTGATACTATAAATTTTGAAAATACTTCTGAAGTAGTGAAATTGGAGGGCACATTAGACATTTGACAAGATACTGTGAATTAGTAGAGGGAGTGTAGAATTTAAACTTGACACAGGTTCAGTGTGTATTATCATGTTAGACAATACTGTTAACAGCAAGTCCTGAACTGCTGTGTGTATGTTGTTAAACCTATTCCCATTGTTGAGTGGCATCATTGATCCCAAAATGCTGACTTGTCAGTACAAGAATAAAACGTTCAATCTTCATTTTCAGATAATGCCATTTGAATTTTTAACATTTTGGGTCATATGGCTTGTTAGAAGTGCTTTACATTGAGAATTTGTACAGTGTATTTAAGTACTATATATTTTTGGGAACTGCTCTTCTATTACTCTAAACAATACAGGGTCCACACTTGCATTGTTTATTACATTTGTTTTGTGGCATGGTGATTGAGAGTGGAATTTGGCAGAAGAATAGGGGTATAAGACCTTGTCTCCTATTTTTATTTACCCACCTTACATATAGCATTACCTCTGTGGACATTTTTAATTTTAATTTTTTCATTTAGTTTATTATTTTTTTTAGAAAAGTAACTGAAATAGTTTCTCCTAGACCCTTTCCACCATGATATTGTTCACAAAAGGTAAAGATAAATGTAATAAAATTGGACAGTTTAGGCTAGCCAGGTAATGTGCATGCTCTTTGGAGATTGGAGGAAATCAAATTACAAGGAGAAAATTCCCACATAAATGAGGAGAGCATGCCATTTCCACGCAGACAGTGACTGGTGGGTAAGAAATGAACCCTTAATACTGTAGCTACTACTGTCATTTCATGGCTTCCTGACTGAAAATTTTTTGATGAATAAAGATCTTTGACAGAATGTTAAGTCAGCAGAACCTGCTGTTCCTCCCTTATTCACAAGGTTGTTGCTTTATTTCTATGGACTTATGAAGGTGGGGTGCCTTTTACTTATATTGGTCTAGAGATCTACTGCTTACTAAAGCTATCACTGATTCTATGAAAAGAAAGAATTTAAGAGGTGGGTGGATCATCCTTGTGTTTGTGTATACATATTTGAGCATCTGCACGTGCAATATGCTATGACTGCCATTTTTCAGTGATGGTCAAAGAAAACATGAGAAAAATGACACTGGTAGCTAGTTTGAGGATTTGAAGAAGTCATACATTTTGAAATACTCTCAGAAGCTCTAGTGTTAAAGTTGGTATTCTCAAACCTTATATGTTTATTTCCTTTATGTAAGATGTGATAATGGGATTACTGACTAGCTGGGTGGGAGGACCAAAGGAAGTTCTGTATCCAAAAATTAATTGTAAAAATACTCAGATTTGTTTACTGCCTTAAAACTGTGGAGGCTTAGGGTCATTTCTGACTTCCAGTCATTGGCTATAATGCTTTATTGTTCACTCTTTGTCCATCTGAAATTTCTCCATGTACTTCTCTGTTTGCTGCCTTTACGTTGTGGCGCAGATAAAGGCTAAAAGTAGTCCACAAGGATTGCTAGCTTAGATTAACAGATTATTAAAATGTTAATATCGAACATATGAAACTAAAGGAATGGGCAAGTGTCTGTACCATTTCTGGTTGTAAAGTGATGTTACTGATGAACCTGTAAGTTGATGGCTTATGGTATGAGTCAGTTCTGCAGTAACAGAAGCCAATCACATGGCATAGAGAGAGAAAGCCTATTATGATCATGTGATCAGAGTTTTATTATCTACCCAAGTATCTGTCAGTACTGACAGGGCAGACCGGGGTGCCTATTCTGGGAGGGAAGGATAATGTTGACATCTTTCTATCCTGAGCTGGAGCAGAGTGAA
>NC_056739.1:1695079755-1695082255 GCF_019279795.1 Protopterus annectens
GATGTAGGGGTTTATGTTCAGGCTGGTGAGTTTTTCTCCATTACCCGAGTGGGTAATGGTGTTGAAAGCCTTAGCGAGGTCAAGGTAGGCTTTGTGAACCACCTTTTCTTCGTCTATGGCCTTGGTGACTCTTTCGAATAAGTCAACCAGGTTTAGTAGGCATGATCAGACCTTAACAAAGCTGAACTGGGTCGGGTCAAGTGTTTGGAGGTTCCCAATGTCTTTGTTAATGAGTTCCATGATGATGCACTCCATAACCTTGTAGACAAGGCTAGTCAGGCTTATGGGGCGATAGTTACCAGTGTCAGTTGTGGCCTCCCCTTTGTGGAGAGGAATAACCGCTGCCGTTTGCCATTCTGTGGGCACGTAGCCTGTGGAGAAGCTGAGGTTGAACAGCTTGTTTAGATGGGGGGTTAGTTAGTTCTGTAGTTTGTGCAAGATGCAGCCTGGGACACTGTCTGGTCCCATTGACGCTGTTTTTGGCTTTTGAAAGGGCTGTTTTCACCTGTGAGTTTTGGGACACTACACTTTTCCGATTTTGTTGTGGGCCCTTTTTGAGGGGAGAGGGGGGGGGGGGTGAAGTTTGCACTGAATGTATCTGCCAGGATGTTGGCAATATCAGTAGGTTCAGTATATTTTGTGCTATTTTGCACTAGTTCAGTGCATATCTGCGAGTTGCCACTTAGATTCTTAACATAGCTAAAGAAGGCTTTGTAGTTATCTTTTGAATCCCTTGCTATTTTTCTTTTGAAGTTAGTCTTGGATGATTTTATGAGGGACCTTAGTTTCTTACTGATACTGATCAGGGATGTCTTTCCTTCTTGGGATTTGCTTTTTTTCTGAACTAGTTTCCTCCTTCTATTGTATAGCCTGTTTATGGCAGGGGTCCACCAAACTGGTTTACTTCTCTTCGAGGAGTGAGTCTTGGTTTTGCTAGGGATGGCACGATCCATGCATCCTTGTAGGTGCTCATTGAGTGCATTTGTAAAGGTTTCTGCATCTTGGGCAGCATTATCATTTAGCGTGGGGCTGTGAAACTTACCACCTCTGTCTTAAGTAAGGTGAAGTTTGCTTTAGAAAAGTTTTTTACTTTGATTTCCTTAGTTGGGGGTGGTGTTGAGGTGTGGACATCCAGAGTGATTAGTTTATGGTCTGATCTAAAGAGTGGCGGGTTGACCTCCGGTGTGAAACACCTGTCGCCCATGTTGGTGATGGCCATGTCCAATATGTTTTTACCTCTGGTATGGTAGTTTACCAGCTGATCCAGGGCATTTGAGTAGATGAATTTCAGGAAGCGCTGGGCCTGGGAGTTTGTACTCGAGTAGTTTTACCAGTGAATGGTAGGGTAATTGAAAAAACCCAATATCAGGGTGTTTGGTAGGACCTTCATGTTTTCCATTGTCTCCAGAAAGGTGGAGTGGTGGTCCTGGGTCATTGAGGGTGATCTGTAGCAGGCCACAATTTGCATTGTAGATTTGCCCGATGTTAGTTGCACATGGATGATCTCAGAAGTATCATGCTCCGCCACTAACCCAGAGGTGTTAGGTATCCTTGATAAATATGGATACACACCCCCTCCTTTTATGTTTCAATCCGTGTTCTGTGGCCGAAAAGTATTGTAAGAGTTGTAGCTCAGTAGTGCTGGGGTGCTCTCTGGAGCCTTGAACCAGGTTTCATTTACTGCACAGATGTTGACTTTTTCCATATTGAGGAGTGCTTCAAGCGCGTGCTTTTTGAGATTTAAATTCCTGGCGTTGAGTAGCATAACTCTGTTTTTTCTTAATTGTGCTGTTTATGGAGGTGGGTTTAACGTTTGAGCCTTGCCTAAAAAAGGCACTATGGGGGCTACAAGAGCCTTGGCCAGTATTCGAAAGCCTAGGGGTGACAGGTGCAAGCCGTCTGTTCTGAAGCAACTCGGCTTGTCGAGCATGTTGTCCCAGGCTGACAGACACTGGATCCCCATTGAATGACACCAGAAGCTTAGCCAGTTGTTGAAATTTATAATTTTTTCTTTATGCTGAGGTATCATTCTTGGTGAGGGCACGATGCTACTCAGGGTCAGTGTCATACCAGCCTGGGCTACATGATCAGAGAGCTTTTCCATGTCTCTTTTCATGTACTCCAGGGAGGTACGTCTCAGGTCATTCACATCAACATGAACAATGACAGAGTCATATTTGTACTTCTTCTGGAGTGACCTGAGTGCTTGTGTTATGTGGCGAATTCTGGCTCCTGACAGGCAGCTATAACGGTAACCTTCTGATTGTCCAGCCTAGTCAGTGGGACGTCAATGTGCCTGACTATAGAGTCACCTATTACTAGTGTGTTAGGTATGTTATTTCACCTTAAGGGCTGTGATTGTGTGGCACACAGATTTTGTGTTTTATGTGTTGTCTGGTTTGTGACGGGAGGTACAGGTTCTTCGGGTGTCTGCTTTGGAGGTCTCTGATGCTTTTGCAGGTTTTTATTTAGAGCCTCTGAGTATGATTTTGAGTATTTA
>NC_056739.1:1695792255-1695844755 GCF_019279795.1 Protopterus annectens
TATCTTGTGACCTATAAAAAGGACACTTGATATACAATGCCTTATTTATGAAATACTTTACTGGAAGTTGAGACAAGCAACTTTAGTGAACTAAGACTTAGTCATGAAATAACAGCAAAACAGAATACACAAGTTCCAATGGCTGAATTAAAAAGATACTAAAAACCAGCCAGTCTAAGAAGGCAACATTTATTGACAAGGTTAAGTGCATTCATTCCATAAAATAAACAGGAACTTCATCAGAACTAAACATAACTTAAATAGCTAAAAATCACATGACAACAATCACCTGACAGGGAACTACAGAACATTAATTACAACAAAAATAGTTGAAAAAATTATAAAAGGATACAATCAGCAAAACTTTTTTTATACCTACATGTAAGAAGGCAATTTTTGAAGGAGCAATATTCTATGTGTATAGCGTAATATATATACACGCGCACACACACATACACGTATGTATGTATAAAATAATTACATTATACATACACCTTCTGTTTCAAAACAGATTTTATTTTGACAGATTAATTTAAACAAAGGGTTTGTCTGCTGAAAGTAATAACTGACATTACACTTCCTATTTTGACAGATTAATTTAAACAAGGGGGTTTGTCCGCTGAAGTTAATAACTTACATTACAATTCCTTAACTTCCAACAAATTGTAACATCCAAATTAACTTTGTCAATAACTCTGAAGACAAAGTTTAAAAATATAAACAAATCAAAGAATGCTTGCACAAAGCATTACTTTATCTTTGTTTCTAACGTTCATAAATGCATTTACCTAATCTTGTCATGTTCTTATCCACGTAAAAGCTATAAAAGCTGTTGCAATGTGTGCTACTATTACACCATTGCATTTGTATCTCCCCCTTTAGCAGTAAAATTTTTATTAATGTTATGAAGAATTAACATCTTGTCTACATTAATGTATCTGCATTGTTCACAAAGTGGCAAGGATAGGTGCCTTCACTCTTTTTTCACTCTTTTTTGCTATTTGTTCTTTTCTGATTATTTTTGTTCTTTTTCTTTTCCAAGAGATACTTTATGTTATCCTTCCTTTTATATGTAAAACATGGTCTACAACCAAAAATGTTGCATAATTCAGCATTACTGCATTCAATCTATCAGTTTGTTGTGAATGACTTCTTGGGAGCTCATTATTACCAATGGAAAATTGTACAGGAAAGGCTCCAGAAAAGTTAAGAAAAAAATGTCTTTATCCTTGTACTTTTTATCTGGTGGAACCTCATTAATTAAATGGGTGAAAAATACAGACATATTTTCATTTGATTTAAATAGAAATCTTAATCGATTGAAAGGATATTTTTTATCACAAAATGAATCAGTTAAAAACTCACATTTTGCCTGAAAATCATTGTTTGCAGTAATCTTGGAGGCCCTAATAAATTGATCTCTAACTAAGTTTACTTTCATATTTCTTGGGTGTTTGGCTTTTGAAATGCACATAATTAATTGTAAATGTTTTCTTTTAATATAACTTACTAATAAATATATTTTTTTCCACTTGAATTTTTAAAGTAATGTCTAAGTAGAAGGTGGCAGAAAAGCCAGCCTGGGGGATTTGCATGAGTGGTCAAGGCCAGCTCACTTATTCATGGGGAACGAGTCAACAACATATTACAAAATAAGTGCTATCTTTGAAAGGTCCAATATTTGTATTTCAAATATAAGGCATCAGATGCATTACACCAAAGGAACACTTGAAGCCAAGTGAATGGTTTCAACACTTCCTAGCGAAAAGGGAGCTGGACTCAGAAGCATTCTGAAACAAATGATGTGCCCAAAGTCCCCATCACTCAATTTCTTCCTCCTGGCATCACAGGCTTAAGGACAAATAGTTATTGGGTAGAATCAACATTATCACAATTTTTCCCATTTCGTATTTGGAACCGGGATGTCACATCAAAAGTGATCATAACCTATATCTAATGTCCATACCATCAGTGGTGGAATGGTAGTCAAAAGTTATTAATATATATATATATATATATATATATATATATATATATATATATATAAAAAGTCTGCCTTTAACAGTCAAAATGCTACAACATTTCACAAGGTTAAAAAACACTTTTTTTTAAACTGCTAGAGTGTACAAACGCCCAATACTTGTACATCCTGGCCTGAATGTTATCTCCTTCTACGGTGCTTCTGATCTACCATTCACTCTGAACCATGCACAAGGCAGTGCATCACTAAAGATTAATGTTCTTGGGCAGCCAGCTCTACACCAACCATCCCAATACTGCACGCAATAACTGACCAATAATCTCTATTACTCCTGGTCTTATAACTGATTCTTCATTTGCTGTGTTTTATAATTTAGTGTACTTTCCTTTCTTCAAAAGGTTCTTGCTTCATATCAAATGTTTTCTTTTAAAAAGTTAACATCTTTTTATTCCATACAGTGCATGTATTCCTAGTGGGCAGACCTTAAAACTGAAGAAGAAAATAATTTTAAATAATTACCCTTCCCAGAGATGTGATGTTATTCCCTGTAAATGTGATGCTTCCATATAAAATGTGTTTTTAGTTGGAAGACCTTAAGATAGATGAGGAAAATGATTTATAATACTCACCCCTTTCCAGAGATATTATGCCAGGGTTATCCTTCCTTTATTGCTTTTATTGATAAGGGTACATTTGGAGAACTGGGCACAGTTCTGCTTCTGAGCATGTTCTATATACTTAAATTTGTTAATTGTGGTACAACACTGGTCTCTCTGGACCATTTACAGGTTCAGCCCGGGAGTTTAAAATAGAAAATACAAGTACAGAATTAAAAAACTGGTATTACAGCATTTAATGTGACAAGAAAGTAACACAGAATCAGTACTTATAACACAGATTTAGTATGAAACAATAAACAAAGAGAAAGATGACAGAAATTGTCATTAGGGGAGTAATTATGTAGGGAGGTAAAAATACCATCACCAACAAGAAGATAAAGAGTGTGGGAGAAATTACTTTTGCTGGTGTACATTACATACACAGCTTACATCCTGGGTGTTTGCATAAAGTGGCTGAGTGTATCCAAACACTGTGGTATACATATGTGACTAAGAGATGAAGTTGAAGAGTGGCAGCATTAGGTAACTGTTCCCATTTTGAAACAAGTGCAAGAGGTGTCTTTGAAAATGAAGTGTTTATTTCCTTTCTGAATACTTTAAAAAATATTCCTTAGAAGCTGGAAAGGATTCCAAGAGATATTGTCCTAGTTTGGAGATGCTGTATTCCGAGTACCATAGCTTTAATTCAGGTTTTTGAAGGGAGGTTATGTTGGGGAGAAGGAATCTAAGGTTGCAGTCTGAAGTGCAAGGAAATAAATGGTCGGCAAAGAAAGGGAAGGATTGTTAAAATATCCTTTACTGTTTTAACCTTAAAAAAAACTTAAAGGCATGCCCGCATTGTTATTTCCCGTTCATGCAGAACTTCTCCAGACCCTTGCATAAAAAGCTTCTAATTTTTTCCAGTTCTATAGTGAAGAATACCACAGGGATCTTTAATGTTAACTGCCACTTGTACTATACAAATTATTTTCAGAAGGAAAGAAACTGGTGATTTTTGGGTTTTATTTTAGGCAAAACATTTTTAGGGATTAATGATTGTTTCAAAGAAATTTTAATTTTTTTTTTTTCTTTTGGTGGATACATGGTTCATATATTTACAATTCTGTTCTATGAACCACTACCAATCCTACTGCAAAGGCCAGATAAACAATATAACTCAGGAAAGATGCTTGCTAACTGACCAGTTAAACAACATTGCAGCTTTCCCTAAGGCAAAATGATGGCAGGCATACTATATAAAAAAAAAAAAAAAAAAAAGAAAACATGATATCCAGACATTATGATGCCTGCACCATGAAACCAGGTCACAAATTAAGACCACAGATTTTGCCAAACAGCAAGAGGACATATCTGCGAAACTCCACCACTAAATATGATCACAACTGCAGGTAGGGTAGCTTATACGTATATGTAGCCACAAAGAAAGAGAAAATAGTTTGCACATATCACAGAACAACTGCACAGACACACAACAATCATGCAGCAGAGGCATGCAGCAACAAGAGGTGTCCTTAGCAGCAGCAGCAGCACACACACACACACACACACACACACACACACACACACACACACACACACACACACACACACACACACACACACACACCAGTGTATACAAAGCTTCAGGTAGTACTGCCATTAGGTACAACAGTAGTTATAGTCCCAGGGAAATGCAAACAGCAGTATTCAGGCCTAATTAAAGCACAGCTATACCACTTTATCAAACATCAGCTTCAGAGGAAGCAATGTTGATAAAAACCTTTATAACACAGACATGTAGATGAAGGCAATATTCCAGTCAGCAGGGTGAAATACATAGACAAGTACCTGAAGTAGATATTGTCATTATGTCAGGATGCCAAAATATAGTTGTCCTATGTCACAGTAGCTGCTAAACACAGTCAATGAACTAAACAGAGGCCACAGAGTAAAGTCGCTAATGTCTGCACCACAAAAACACAGCAAAAGCATATATAGAAAGTGTCTAGAAGAATGCAACACACTTCAAACATAGCCATATACATACATGAACTAGGCAACTGCCAAGGGTGGTGCTTCACTAGGGGTACCTTTCTTCCTTTTATCTATTTTTAAAGAAAAGAAACACAGCAAAAGTACTTCCATTGTTCTTTACTTAACAAAGCAAGGTGCTTCTAGCTAAACAGAATCCTATAGGGGAGTTTCTGTGCAGCTAATCAAATAAATTCAAGAAGCTTTCTGCTCTTTGCTATCACATGAGCTTCCACATATGTGCAATGGCAAGGAGTAGGAAGAACATAAATATTCAAGGGTAAACAGAAGAACATAACTGATCGGGACAAGAACAGCTGCAGCTGGTGAGAACAGGCAGGAGCTGTGTGTGTGTATGTGTGCGTACATATATATTTTTTAATCCCGGCAGGCAACCAGATATTGGTAGTGGGTGGATCTGCATGACAAATTGAATACCTGTAAACTGTATTGTTCATTATAAAATTTGTGATTTTCTGACAATTTTTTGAGACCTACAGTCTCTAAATAATGATATAACGACAGACATTTCAGTTTCAGATTTTATATCCTTCAGAAAATGCATGCTATGTAAAATCACTTATCTTATTCTATCAGCTCCCTAAATATGTCAATAATATTCAAAATCTGTCCCTGATTTTGGCTATTTGTTTACTCCCAGTGTCTTTGGCTTTGCCCCTGAATTTGTATAAGAAGTTGAAGTATTTTAATTATTTGTTATGAGTCAGACATCTGAGATGTTCACAGAAAAAATAGCTGGGGCTGTCTGCGGAAGAAAATTGCTGCCTGCTCATTATTCTGGCTTTGTAAGATTAATGTGATTAGTGTGAAATAACGTGGAAAGCTTTAATGTGTGGCTACTGTCTGTGCAGAACAAAACTGAATCACAGTGGATGGCCATCATTTATTATGACTTAAGTGTACACAGAAATGGTTAAAACAGCAGGTTGGCAGTGACAGCTTTCTATAGATGAAAGAAACTGACCTTTTATTGTTTGATCAGCTTAAACTAATAGGGCTTTGCAAAACTAATGTGCATTTCTGTGAACTAAGATGGAATATTTCATTATTGTGATTTTTATAATTATTTTACAAGACTTAGACATCTGAGGTCTACACATAATTGAAGGGTGCAAAGGCCAGCTGTTATTGCAAGTGACTTACCCCTGTTGTTGATTAATCACTGTTAAACAGCAGTTATTCATCTGATATGGGAAGAGAAAAGTCGAACTATTATGTTTGGTATGATCAGTGTAAAACTAGTACTGCATGGCTTATGCTCCTTTCTTTGTGTGTGTGCGTGTGTCTGTGTATATGTATGGTGGAAGGGCCTATGCTATGTACTTAAGAGTAACAAATTGAGCATTTCTTTCATTTTTCATCAAATGTATCAGCATGCACATGATAACTGGCTATCTTTGGTAGTATGACAAGAGCAGGATATGTCAAAATAAATGATTATTGGTGGGTGTTTACATATATCTCTTCTTGATAGCAGATAAAAAGACCAAATAGAAAGTCATTACCTTTCAAAAATAAGGCAAACAAAATGGATCACAGACTCTCAATATAATCTAATGGGGGGGGGGGCTTGGTAGTGGTCACTACTTCTATAATTTTTCTCAAAATCAGACTTCAGAGGTGTGCAACAAGAGTTGCTATAGCCTGTGTGGGAGTTGTGGACAGTGTGGCCATTATTTCATTTAAGTTTCTTCACAAACCTCAAGGGGGTACAAAGAAGGTGATTAAAGCTTGTCTAAGAGTAATGTACTATTCAGGAGCAACAAGTTGGAAAACAGTAATGTGATCATTATGTTTTTTTTTTCACATTCCTCACAATCAAACCTCAGATATATATTTGTGGACAGGGGGGTAAGAAGAAATGCTGTCTATTTATGTTTAACAGTAACATATTTGTGGACAGGGGTAAGAAGAAATGCTGTCTATTTATGTTTAACAGTAACATGTTAAACTATATTACTACATTTTACTTGTTCTTTCAGTTTTGTTGCAATCTGACATCAAAGTGGTACACAGAAGTTGGCTGCCGAAATATATGGCTGCAGCCATTGGTACCTTCAATCCAATCTCACAACTGGGAAGGTGAGGAGGAATGAAAGAGGGCAACACAAATGCCAAGTTATGGTAAGTACATAATTTATAAATCTGATGTTGTCCCTTTCATTCCTTCTCACGGTTGGGTCAGAGTCCCCAAATATACAACTTCTGGGTGGCCGCAAGGAAGGATATGCAGGAGCATTGCAGAACCGAAGGAAGCCCTGCTCCTAGGAACAATGTCCAATTTGTAATGCATGACAACGGTATAAGTTTTTGACCAAGTGGCTGCAACACAGATATCATCTAAAGATGTCCTGCAAGAAAAGGCAGATGAGGTGGATATACACCTAGTTGAATGGGCCTTAGCAGGACGAGGTAAAGGTAATATGTTCTTGGCATAAATGAAAGAAATAAAGTCTGTGATCTATTTACCAAGAATTAACTTTTGAAACTGCCTGACCTAGACAGCTATATGAAAAGGACACAAACAGTTGGTTTGATTTTTGAAAATGTTTTGTCCTATGAGGATAAAAACGTAACTGTCTGTGAAAATCAAGCAAATGTAACATACATTCCCCCTTGTTAGAGAAATTTGGAAAGGAAACTGGCAGTTGTATGGACTGGTTGAGGTTAGATTCTGTAACTACCTTGGGCATGAAAGAGGGATTAGTATGAAGGGCCACTCCACCTTTACAAAAGATGATGTAAGAAGGCTTAGAAGATAGTGCCTGGATTTCTGAATTTGTTTTTGCTGAAGTAATGGTGAGAAGAAAGACTATCTTCCATGAAAGGAACCTCAAGTCACAATCACCAGCTGGTTCAAAGGGACTTGTAAGACCACAGTAAGATCCCATGGCAGGGAAGGGTCTTTAACTGGAGGTCTAAGGAGGAAGATTCCTTTCAAAAAGGCCTTACACAATTTGAGGTTGCAGGGAACCAAAAATATTTCCCGAATGGAAATTCAAGATGGCTGCCAAGTGAGGTGTGATTGTAGAGAAACTGACTCCCTCTTTGAAAAGAGACATAAGAAAGAGAAGGACAGCTGATACTGGAGCTGAAAAGGGATCAATGTTCTCTTTGGTGGTCCAGAAGACAAACCGCTTCCATTTGCTCCTACAGACTTTCTTGGTATCTGGTTTCTGGGATATTAGTATATCATCGTGGACAGGGGAAGCAAGCCTGGACTTTTGTACAGTTAGTGGAAGTGGAGAAGCCAAGCGGTCAGTTTGAGGGATATTAGATTGGGGTGAAAACCTTCTATCAGGTGAAGGAGGAGGTCCTGTTTGCATTCCAGTGTCCATGGAGGATATTTCAGGTGAGACCAGAAAAAGGGAACCAAATTTGATGAGGTCAGTAGGTGGCAATGAGGATTACTGATGTCTTCGAACATTTTGCTTTCTGTAGAAATTTTAAGATCAAGGGTAGAGGGGGATAAGCACAGAGGAGACTGGGGGGAATCAATCGTGAATTATAGCATCCCTCGGGGACTCCCCAGACGGGGTATCAGAGCAAAGTAGTTGCTGCACCCGTTGTTCTGAGAGGATGCAAATAGGTTGCAGCATGGTTGGCCCCAACGGCTAAAGATCAGATCTGCTACAGATTGGTTGAGGGACCACTCGTAAGGGGTCATGATGGACCAGCTGAGTTTGTCTGCAAGGACATTGGACTTCCCCGGTATGTGAGTTGCAAGCAAAAAGCAGGATGAAGACATTACTCATTCCTAAACCCTCATGGCCTCTCTGCACAAGGGATAAGAGAGGGTTCTTCCTTGTTTGTTGATGTACCACACGACTGACATGTTGTATGTGTGAACCACGATAGTTGTTAGAGGAAGAATGTCCTGAAAGGCTTGCAACATGAGAAGAACTGTTGTCATCTCCAGAACACTGATATGCAATCTAGTCTCTGCATGTGTCCACATGCCTTGGACCATCTTTCACTTGAAATACCCCCCCCCCCAGCCCAACTGGGAAGCATCTGTGGTCACAGTGGCTGATGAGAAAGGCAGTAGGAATGGTCTGCCGATTGTCAGATCGTTGGACAGAAGCCATCATTGTTGTTGTTTTCTTTAAACTGACAGCAGTTTGACAGGAGCAGAAAGGGGTTGATAGAGAATAGACCACTGAGCTGCAAAGGTCCATTGAAGCACTTGCATTAAAAACCTGGCCAACAAAACTAAAGGAATGGCAGTCACCATAAATCCAAGAGCCTAAAGTATTAGGCTTTACCTGTGGAGATGGGGTGATCAAGATGGCTCGAACATGGTCCCTCAATGTCTGTACTTGATGAGGGGCTAGTGTTACAATCTGACTTGATGTGTTCAAGAAGGCCCCAATAAACTCTAAACTCTGAACCGGAGATAAATTCAACTTTGTTAGGCTTATGGTGACACCCAGATGATTGGCAAGGTTAAAAAAGTAATAGCTGGCTGAATTAGTTGATGCCTTGTTGGGGAAGTGAAGAGCCAGTCGTCTAGATATGGAAACACCCAGAATCACTGTAGTCTGAGGTGAGCTGCGACTACTGCCATGCATTTTGTAAACACCCTGGGGGCTGTGGTGAGTCCAAAGGACAGAGCTCTGAACTGGTAGTTACTGTCTCCCAGCTGAAAGCGCAGATAACTTCTGGAGCATCTGTCTATTTTGATGTGATAGTATGCGTCCTGTAAGTCCACTGACACATCCAATCATCCTTTTGCAACAGACATAAAATGGACTAAACCATGACCATTCATAACTTTGCCTTCTTTACAAATTCAGTTTGCATAGACCCAGAATAGGTCTGAAGTCCACAGTTTTCTTTGACACTAAAAAGAAGCACGAGTAAGTTCCAAATCCTTTTTGTTCAGTCAGGACCTCTTGGATCACTCTCTTTTGCAAAAGTTTTTGAATTTTTGCTACTGTGTACTCCCACTGACTGGGTGGAATGTTGGGGAGTCTCTTTAGGCTCTCTGGTGGAGGAATGTTGGGAAGTCTCTTTAGCCTCTCTGGTAGAGGAAGGAAAAAGGGAATGCAATAACCTCTGGATATACTGGGTGGAACGACAGGCAGTCTCTTTAGCCTCTCTGGTGCACGAAGGAAAATAGGAATGTAATAACCTTTGGATATAATCCACAACAGCAACCACAATATAAATCCAATATAATGAAACAACCTACTGGATGGACAGTTATTATTAAACACACTTTATTAAAACAAAAAATGTAACTTCTCTAGTGCCTCGACTTTATTGTCATTACAGAGTACAACCTCTGGATATAATCTCTGCTTATCACCTCTACCTCTGGGGAGGTGTTTCCCACTGAAACCTCCTCTTCTGCCCTTGGAGGAAGAATACCTGCATTGATCCTGGGGAGAGCCTTGGAATTTGCGGAACCGGGTTTTCTTGCCATTACTCTTGTTTCTAGCGAAGGTGTATTGAAGGGTTAAAATGCAGACAAGGTCTTGCTCGCTGCCGGTTAAGGTGTCCAAATAAAGTGGAGCCATCAAACAGGGCATTAACAAAGGACTCATTGAAGGGTATGCAAAATCACAAATCCTCATCCAGGCATGCCCTCTTATGGCAATACCGGATCCGGCTGCCTGTGAGGTACCCTCCGTGAAATGGTAGATAAGCCTCATGGAAGAATTGGACAAGGAAGAGAGGATTGCCAATTGGGAAGAAACTTTCTTGAAATCCTCTATTGACATGGTCTCTGCTAGAAACTCAGAGAGTTCTTTAACCAGATCTCTCAGCAATCAAGTAAAATGAACCAGGTAGTTTAACGCTCTCAGCGAGATCATGGCCGAGGCATAAACATGATTACCAAATCTGTCTATCGCTCTGGACTCCCTGTTCGGCGGATGGACAGTGGAGATATTCTCAGCTACCTCCTCCTTGGTAGCTGCTGCCACAACCATGGCATCTATCGGAACAGCCTTGGCCCAATACAGTTTACCCTTAGGGGAGGACAAGAATTTGCATGGTCTTTTTGTTATCGGTTCATTCATGTCCGACACCAAATCCATGAGGTCATCCACTGGGGGGGGTACCCAAGATGTAGATGGTCCTGTTCCGAAAGCCTCGAAAAGCACTGACTCGTCAGAGAAGGGAGGTTGGGCCAACCAGCCACCTCTCTGTCCCAGGATATCTAAGATGCCTCCAAAAGGAGACATCCTCCAGCGGTGATCATGGGGATCCCTACCTTTCATTAAAGTCCATGTCCTCGGTAAGGGACTCCAAGGGGACTCAATTTGCCTCCTTTTGCACGTCTTCTTGTGAGGGATCTCCTCTGCGGGATGTTCAGGGGAAGTCTCAGAAGAAAATGGGGTCCCCTCTACGGGAAGAGTTTGAAGGCTTGCCTGGATGGGCTGACTCTGGCCAGGCATGACAGGCTCGATTCTCTGATCCATGGGGGATCAGGGAGGTCCACAGCTCAGGCAGATCGGATGCCTATGACTAGAAAATGCCTTTTCTACAACCTGGAATGCTGATGGACCTGGGGAATCCCTCCCCAGCTCCACTGGAACGGAGGCAACCGGAGAAGAAAGGGTAGGGACCCCAGAGCCATGAGCTGTAAATAGAACCGGGCTCAAACTATCTAGCGCCAAAGTGTCGAGAGAAGCCCCTCCCCCAGATCTGACAGACATCCCTGAGCCAAGACCCACTGTGATCCAACATCATCAGAGCAGAGGAAGTCAGGGCAGCGGTCAGAGTAGAGTAAGGACAGTTCCTCAGATCCAAATCTGGCTCTCTCTGGTGGCTACCATCCTGGGACTCCAATAATGAAGGACAGATCGGAGAAGGAGACTGCACTGTAATAGAAATGCTTGCAGATCTCAGAAGGGAGAGAGCAGACAAACCCCCTCCCCCCATCTGGATCCAAGCCTTGAAGATCTTCCTTATCATCTTGTCCATGTTGAGTTCAGTAAGGCTCCTAGAAGACCTGGAGGAAGTTACTGATGGTGGTCTAGAATGCCTAACAGGAGTCTGCAGTAGTCCAGAGGGAGGAGAAGCAGCCTCTGGCCCAACTCCGGAGTTCAGCTCTTCACTGTAGGATCCAAAGTGGAAGCTCCAGGAGAACTGGTTACCTGAATAAAAGTGGTCGGATCAGAGGAGTGTTTGGGATCCACTGGCACCGAAGTCAGAACTGAATGTCTTGAAAGCTTGGAGGGTGGCTCCGACAAAGCTCTGGATGGCTTTTGAGGGAGTTTCTTCAGGTCGATAGACCCTATGCTGCTCTTGGAGGGGGGTTTGAGCCCTTGCAGAAATATCAGAAGATGCAGGCAAAAGACTCTTGAGAATCAATTTGTTCTTGCAGTCGGCAATAGCCCTGGGATTAAACCCTTTACAAATGGAGCAAGCTGACTGCAAGTGTTCAGGACCAAAACAGTATAAACATCTGTTGTAGCGTCAGAATGTGGTATTTTATGTCCACATTTTGAACACCATTTAAATCTGGTGGGTTTGTCAGACATGATGAAAGAATACTACAGACAAGGAAAGGCCACCTCACACAAGGAAAAGCCCAAAAGCAGAAGATGAAAGGAGAGAGAAAGAAGTCACCTAATAACCTTATCACTGCTAAGGAAGGAGAGGTTAAGAGATATAAGAAATTTAACAAAAAAAAAAAAAACTTATCTGCCAGATGAAGCTGGTATAAAAGTGTAAGACCTGATGAAGTTTGTTTATTACAGAAGAAAGCACTAATCGTGGTTGTTTTAGTAAATAAAGTTGGATTAGTTGTTATTTCTGGGTCCTGACACTTTGTATTGTGGATTTTACAGTTTGTGGTGGGTGTTTGTGAATTTCTACAACTGTAAGTTTCCCACTAAACGCTCGAGACACCAGAACCAAGTCTGTCACTGCTGAGCGGCAAACTGAGGGAGTTAGGCCAGAGGATAGAGC
The DNA here is from genome assembly GCF_019279795.1 of Protopterus annectens. Lineage (NCBI taxonomy): Eukaryota > Metazoa > Chordata > Ceratodontiformes > Protopteridae > Protopterus > Protopterus annectens. The sequence continues at coordinate 1,695,804,811 of NC_056739.1, forward strand.
ATTATGGGAAGAGGGAGGTGCTTGAGACTTGGATCCTAGTCAGTAAGAATGCGGCTGAGTCGGATCCATGACCTAACCTTGAAGAGGAATGAAAGGGACAACATCAGATATAAGAATTATCATTTGTGGGCAGGGGTAAGAAGAAATGCCAGTAACATGTTAAAATATATTACTGCATTGTACTTGTTCATTCAGTTTTCTTGCAATCTGACAGAGTGGTACACAGAAGTTGGCTACCTTTTGGGGGTAAGGGGTGAGACGGCATGCTGTGACAACAGCCAGATGAAATATATGGCTTCAGCCATTGGTACCTTCAATCAAATCTAACACCAGAGAGATACATAGAAGGTGACTAACTTTTTCTGGGGGACCACTATTTTGAGATATGACGTATATCTTTGCAATCATTTGTCTTCTCAGCTTATTGTTGTATATTGCTATTTTGACAGACGTGGCATAACTTTTTCACTGAAAGAAAAAAAAAGTAAGACTCCATTTCTTTCCTTACTCATGATTTTTGTTGAGAACCATCACAAAATCAATAGACTGGAGAAAAATTCTAAAATGCACCAATATACCCTTGGTCTCTTGGGAGGCTAGTGGTCCTCAAATCCCCAGCTTAATTTAATTATCTATTATACAGCCACTACAGCGTATACTTGGCTTTTTAGGGTGTGTTGAATGATGCAGAAAAAAGCAAAGATGAAGAATAAAACTGAATTTCTTTCTTTATTCGTGATTCTTTGTGCAGGCCATCACTGAATGAAAACATTGTTTTAAAAGCCTCTAGAATGCACCTGAGTGCCTCTAGAAACCCATGGCTTCTTGGGGGTATGTAGTTACTCCCACAAACCCCTAACTTAATTCAGCTATTTGCACAACTGTTATTACAGATGTCGGGTAGTTATGAAGTGTTAAAAGGATACACAGAAAATGAATAATAGGATAAAATTGGAGAAAAAATAGAAAAAAGTAAACTGGATAATGTGCAAAGAATGTGAAGGAGGACACCGTGGACCCTTTGCCTAGGGTGCCATTTCACCTAAGCCCAGCTTTGACTGCAAAGCATGCTACCATTGCTAGCCAACCAGAAACAAGCTGTACAACAAAAGTTAGGAAAGTTAAACAAGTGGAATCCTCTACAATGGAAGACCCAAGCACCAGTACAACAGCAGCAGATAATAAAGAGACAGTATATATACTGAGAGCAAAAATACCACCACTGAGAAAGAGCGAGTAATGTAAAGGATTATTAGATGTACCTTCAAAAACATACACACACAAATGTGATGGATGTACTTTTACCATACCACAGCATGATTAAGGGAAGCTCCTTAAACCAGCAGTCCATCAACACGGACCCAATGCTTGCACCCCTAGTGTTGAAATAAAAGTACATGACATGAAACAACTGTCCACAAGATCCAGTGAGCCAAATCATACAGGATTGTCCTGCACACAGTCAATAAAATAAAGAAATGCCTATCTCACCCTGCTTTGAAAGAATCACATGCAGAGCTGGGCAGAAGGTACACAAAGCACTGCAGCACAACTCCACCATACAGAGTAAGATAACACAAGACAGGTAGCCCTTAAAATCAGGCACATTCATGATGTGGGTGGGCATGAACATAGAGAAAAGCAAAACTGTTCTTGTTATAGCATCCTCATAGAACATTACTGACTTGTGCAACTCACAGCTAAGTACTGGCTAACAGAACATTTCAAACCAAGCATGCAGTATGCCAATAACTATACACACTACATGGGAAAAGAGACACCACAGGCAACAGGTGTCATACTTATAAATTCTGACTAAGCACATAATCTTTTGTCTAGTCTGAGGTCTGGAGACATGTCTTAGAATTTTTTTTATAACAATATTATATGACATGGTAAACTTTGATAGTTTTAGCATGCCAGAAATAAATCGGTTTGCCGTTTCAAAGAACTCCAGTACCTCTATTCCACTAAGTATTTAACTTGCCAATTTATATCATTACTTAGAACACAGTTTTAAATATGAAGGCTTAATTTTTTTTCTTCCACCCATAAATGTGAACATCTTAAGTAAACTTGTGCTCCTCAATGACTTTTAGCATGCTCAAAGTGACACTGCTACTGACTTCACATCCCTTGTAGATCTCCCTGATACATCCTCTCTATTGTAAATCAGGTTCCAGTTCCCATACATATATAATATTCCCTACTGAAAACTTGTTTCTCCCCAAATTCTTCTATGGTCCATAATAGTAGTTTTAGGAGGAATACAAACACATCCCATCATAATCTTACTCTGCTAATAACTCCTCACTTCCACAAATCTATCAGTATTATCCTTTTTCTCTTCTTCTATCACTACTGATGCACCTCTCACTATGTGTAGTACTCCTCTTTTTCTTTGCATCTGATATTTTGCTGAATGTCTACCTTAAAATCTTTTTTTCATCAAAATCCCATGCTCATATTTCTATTCAAATACGTCTCGTGATGGTTATTTGCATACTATATCTTAACATATTTGCTTCTCTTTTGTAAGGTCACGTGCACTTCATGTTAATACTGACAGACATTCTGATAAAAGACCATTACTCCCATACATTATACGTAACAGTTCTTCAGACTACATATCTATGGTGCAGCTTACACACCTTTGAACCTAGGTCATATATTTCCAGATTTCTCATATCAATCAGTAAAAACAAAATGAAAACTCCAGCAAAGCTAGAACTTCCACTGAGTGACCTCCCAAACCTCTTGTGTCAGAGGCACATGGGATATATGCAAATGATCCCTATGAACATCAGGTGTTTCAGCTCACTGGAGATTCTGAATGCCCATTACTTGTTTTGTCATTTTACTGGACAATTTCAGGCCAATAAAGCCAAACTCTACTATCTGTGGATATGCATATTTCGGCCTTGTTATGACCTCGTCAGCACAGCACAAGCAGAGTGTTTGCATATATCCCATGTGCCTCTGACACAAGAGGTTTGGGAGGTCACTCAGTGGAAGTTTTAGCTTTTCTGGAGTTTTTATTTTGTTTTTACTGATTGGTTTTTCAGTGACTTTCTCACTCATTGTTTTAGATTGTTGTTTGGGATATTTCTGCACTGACCTTAATGATATTCGACATCAGCTGGGTATAATAGTCCTGTGTTTCTAATGCTTAGTCAAACACTCTCATAATTAATTGCCCCAATCTGCAAGCTGCTTATATTCAGGCAAAAGTAAGTGCTAGTGGAAAACTCAGTTAGTTACTTTGCAAATGTAAATAAGAACTGCCATTTTCATACTTCTCCACATGCCTCATTTTCCAGTACTTTACTTAACAAAAACTGTCTACAGCTTAAACTATAACTTTAATCTAGACATTCATCTATATAAAATGGATGCACTTCTATCTTTTATTCTATATAAATCATTGTCAATATAGAATCACATCCCACAGAGGTCAGATATCACATTATTATATTAACTTTATCTTGCTTCTTTCAAGCTTTTTTCTTGTTATAGTGCAAAGCTTTGACACATTGCAACTAAAGTGTACTATCTTACCTTAATGCCACTAGCATAACAGTCACTGATGGCCTCTGACATTATATTTAAAATGTCTGTAACCAAATACTATACAAAACTACTTTATATTCATAACAAGACATGCAATTTATATAAAGAAAAGTTTATACAAAAATTAACAAAAACAATAAACGTTTTACTTATAGCTACTTCTTCAGATTATTCATTACTCTTCTAAATACTAATGACAAAGTGAGATTTATACTTTGCAGTTCTTCCACCAGTTTAATATAGTCAACACCCCAATCTTTTCAACCACTTTTTGTAGAATCACAGTTCACTTGATGTTTTACAGTTCTACTAATTCATTAAATTCACTTTGTCACTGGTCTTCTTAAACATTATGATCTCACAATACTAGTTTCAGGTTAACATCCAAGGTACTTATGATTCTTCTGGTTAGCTCCTGAGCTCCCCTCATGGTACTCCAGTGTTTTCCTTTGAAAAAATAGAAGAGGTTTGACCGGCAAAGTCTCTCTATGGTCTTTATTACTAAAAGAAGATTGAGAAGCAGAGTTCCTTTCAGCTTGCTGGCTCTCTCTTTGTTGACTAAAGATTTATTTCTTCCACTGCCTATTCTGCTTCCAAAAACATCTTTGATCCTTCAGAAAAGACTATTCAGCTGGACATAACTTGAACTTATCACTGACATCTCAACATCTCCCATCTGCCTCAATTTTTAAAACATTACACTTCTTCCAAAATTTTGTCAGGAGCAGCTCTTTCTCCTGGTCTGTCTGCATAACCATTAATTAGGTATTGGCTGCTTTTTGATAACTAGATCTGGAACATACACAAAACACCCCTTATCAATTAATAAATCTTGTAGTGGAACATCAGTTCAATTTGTACTTTCACAAAATTAATAGTTTGCTCCTTCCAGTTTCTCTGGTATAATACAAAAATCCCATGTTTTCTGTGTGTGCTCTGTACTCCAATTCTACTATTTTTTTAAATATTTCTTCTTGAGTAGAATGATGTTCGGTCCATTTTTCATTCATTCTAACCATTGATTTCTGCAGTTTTATCAGCTCATCGCAGTGGCTACATAAAGCTTCTTCTGTTTTCATCTGAAAAGAGGAACAAGGCAGGGATGTTGCCTTTCCCCTTTGTTATTTGCTTTGTATTTAGAGCCACTGGCAAAGAAAATAAGGGACTCATACAATCAAGGCTATAACTAGTATGGTACTAGAAAAATAGCTTTATTCACAGATGTTATTATTTTGTACTTCATAAAACCAGAAAAGAATGCCTCTCTCTCTTGTGGAATAATCTGAGATAGTTTCAACTCTTTACTGGAAATGAAACACATAGAGATAGAAAAAAAGCTATATCAGTAAAAAAAATGCACCCACACATGAATTAATCCAGCAATACCCATATATGAATATAAGAGAAAGTATTAAGTTGCATAGATTAGAAAGGATTCTGTAATGGCAACTAAGGATATGTGGGAAGAGACTAAAAAAGATAAAAACTGAGAAACTGGAAGCTCATAATTATGGGATACAGATAGTTTGATACAAGCAGTGAAACTGTTTTAGTCCTTTTAGTTTTATGTAAAGGTCAAACATAGTTCTATCAACCTGAGGAGAAGTTGTGGACAAAAAATATTAAAACTAGACTTCCAAGATGGCTGAGCAACAGTTTAACTTAAGCACTCCCAGTGTGAAAACAGAAACTGAAAAAAAGGACTGCCACTGAAACAGTTTTTTTTCCCCAACTGAAACTTTTTTTTAGGTTAAATTCAGTTACTGGCTAGTAAGTACTCTGCATGGATGCCGGCAAAGGACAACTTTGGAAAGCCTGAAATAAACTCATACATAAAAGATTTACAGAAAACACCGTCTGTGAAGGATTCTGCGGCCAATCAGCAAAACGTTGTTCAAGCTTCAGCTTTGGTTCAAGAGATGGCTTCAAGTAATTTAGAGGAAAAAATAAATCAAATGTACTCACAGGTGATTAAAATTAATGAAACGTTGAAAGAATATATTAACTCAAATGACAAAAACGCTAGAAAACAAAACAGAAGAAGCTTTAACTAGCTGTTCTGATAATCTGATAAAACTACAAAAATCTGGCAAAGAAAACTTGAGATTTCTAATGTACCAAAGAGACCAGAAGGAATAGATTGTATTAATTATACGAAAGCACAAATAAGCAACTGGACTGGTGTTCTACACCAGGATTTGTTACCAGAAAGGGCACATTGAGTGTATGCTCCAAACCTGGCCATAAGAAGGCAGTCATCTCCTATATTAGTAAAGCTGTAATCATATCAGCTCAAAGAGTTGATCCTGACAAAACTGTGGCAGAAGGGCAAAATATTACAAATTGGAGACAAAAGAGTGTTTGTGGAAAAAGATTATTTGCTGTGCATTAGGCAGTAGAGAAGCAAATTTAATCCCACAATCATGGAATGTTGAGAGGCAAAAGTGATATTCAAGTTGCTATATCTAGTTGCCTTCAGAGTATTTTTCCTTGTGGATCAAATACATTTGTGATGCAGAACAGGCTAATGAGAAAATAAAAGAAAGTCGATCCAACAAAAAGTGAACCAACAAGTAGAAGGGGGCTTTGCTTCTTATTCTTTTGGCAGAAAGTTCATAAACAGACTTTCCCAGTGAATTTTTCCAATGCTCCAAAGGAAAATATTAGACAAAAAAGAAACATATGAATTGTTTAGAAGAATTAGAGGTACATTGGACCTGAATCTGAGTCTAGTGTTTGGGGATGAAGATGATCACAGCAGCATTGATACTAAAGACTAAATCTGAGATTATAAAGGATCAATCACACTGGTGAAACATGGCTTTGCAAATAAAAGTGGCTGAGAAAAGGCTGGACTCTTGTAGGCTTTGTTATAATTGTTGGCAGACTGTAAAGCATATACCCCACATTATGCCTTTAAGATTAGAAGGACACTAAAAGAGGAATAAGTAACAGTAAATAAAACAATTTTGTCCCTATTAACATTTTGTATAAATCACTTCATGATAAACTGCATGTTATACTGTAAGGCAGTTTTGTACAGTGTGCAGCCAGGGTAATTTAAATGGGTGTAGGGTAGTTTTTCCAGTGACTAAAAGATATTAAAGTAAAAAGTACTTTTAAGTTGTAGAAGTATAAATTTTACAGTACAAACATAAGAAAGGCTGAAAAGAAGCATGTTTAAGTTAATATAATGCTGTGATCAGGGCTGCTGGGCTGGGGTGTAAAAAGTGTACTGATTATATTACATGTTGAACTAAAATAATTTCACTTGTTTTTAAAGGGGGGATGTCTTGATTAATTTCCTTGGCTTAAGCTATGAAAAATGTTGTAAGCAAATAGGCTTGAGAAATAACACAAAATGATGAAAGCCATGGGAAATGCTAATTTTATTGCATCTGCAAAAACATTAGCTTGTTTTTTTTTCCTTTAGCAAGCATTCTCAAGAAGTCTGCAGCTGAAAGCAGTTTGCCAGGAGAATTCAGTACATTCTATTCTGACTGAAATTTACATGGATCCCTTCAAGCATCTGCAAAGTTAGTTGTTTCTTTTTCATTGCTGACTACTTTAACATGGAGACAAGCTGTCTGCATGTACAAGCAATTAATCTTCAGAAATCTGAGCATTAATTGCTGAGGAAAATGAAATATTTAAAGGAACAACGAGAAGCAATTCAGTGAAAAATAAAGTCTGAAATTATGGGAAGTGAGTAAGAGATAGTATCCTACCCAGCAGCCTTACTACATTAATGCATTTAATAGAACAATACATAATTTAGGTTTTATTTAAAGACAGGTAGTACACCTTCATTTAGGGCTAAAATTAATATTTTCTGAAAAAATAAAAGTTCTTTAAATCTGAGAGGGGAATAGAAATAAGAAAAGACAGCAATCACTAAGTTGGAACACAGGCTATAATATGGACTTTAGCATGGGTAACCTTAAGTTTACATAACTTTATGCCTGTGAGTACAGCTGTTGATTTGAGGCATTTTTTCTTATCTGAATGGATAAACTTCATTTATTAAAAATGTACATGGTTTTGTGTGTGTTTGCTTTAAGTTTATGGGGATTGGGGTGTTCTAAAATTTATTTTGTTTTTTTTTTTTTATTTGAGGTTTTCATTAAAACAAAAAGTCTTGAGATATGTAACACAGGATCAAATGGAGATGAGAAACAACTGCATAAAAGATAATTTTCCCCAACATTACAGTGTGCATGTACAGCAAAAGCTGGCAAAACACAGTCAAAAAATCATGTATAATAACTGGAACAATGGCTACTCTATCCATAGCATCATGGAATGTAAATGGCCTTACAGGTAAAGATGAAGAATACTGAATTATATTAAGAAATGTGCAAATAGCAATGAAGCAGAAGACACATTTTGAAAGAAATGAGCATGTGAATTTGACAAAGAAAACATTTCAGAATGGATATTAAGCAGAAAATAAGGGACAAAGGAAAAGGGAGTGATAATGCTGATTTCTAGAAGGGCTCCAACAGTCATAGAAGAGGGAAAAAGACAAAGATGATAGCATTGTGGTAGTAAAAGGCTATTGGGAATGCAGGAGGATTACGCTGGCATGTATTTATATTTCACCAAAAACTGTTATGGAGCTTAAGAAAATTTGGGAAGAAAGAATCAGCTTTCAGATTGTAGTATTACTTACAAGTAGGGACTGGAACTTGAGTTGCAACATTAAGGATGTATCAAGGGGACCTAGAAGGAAAATAAAACAAAACAGGGTAGATTTCTGACTAAACGTATGAAAAAAGAGTAGGTGAAATTGTTAAGATGTTTACCTCAGCAACACAAGGTCCAGGGTTTGATTCTCACCTTTGAAGAAAATTGCCTAGGTTTCAAATGGCCCATAAAAACAGCTAGACTAACACTTACTTATGAACCTATAGTGGAAAACATTCAGACTTCCCTCAAACTGATCACTCTCAAACATGGCAAAGGTTTTTCTAAGATCTTTTATCCAAGAGTTGAAAAGGTGTGGAACTGTGAGTAACTAGCTTAAAAAGTTGAATGAGAATTAAATTATTTTAATTATTCCCATTCTATTTAAATATTTGAGTTGCACTTGCACTGTGTGGTAATACTACATTGTACTTTTCAGCTCTGTTCCATCTGTTTGCATTTTTTAGTTTGTTCTGGGACCTTAGTCTTGTATTTTAATTAGCAGTTGTGGGAAGATTGTGTTTCTGTATTATTCTGCATTTCAATTTCCACAAGTAAACTTACATGTAAAAGCTATCCATTTTGTGTTTTAAACCCTGCTGGCCCATAGTCTTGTGGCTTACACAGTTGTGGCAGAACTATGCATTACTGCCAGATTTTGTGCCTTGTTCATTTATTATTGCATTTTCCATAAACAGTGTTACTGGTAAATTTCTGCATAGTCTGCTGCCTTAAACTGTAGTAAAAGGTCAATAATATGAGAAGTTTTCTCTGCTCCAATTTGTGCTTCAGTGATTTTATATTCTGCTTATCTTTTACCTGCTTGTTGGATTCTGTGCCTGCCCCATCCCCTACAAACACTTAGCTTAAAGTTTCTGAAAGAGCTCCAATACTGCCTTTATTTAATTTGATGCCTCTCCAAGTAGCCTGCTTATTGTTTTATAAGGCTGTGTCTCTGGCCTCCATCCCTTATGATAATCTGATTTCCAAAGTCCCTCCCTCCTCTCTTTCATTGCTATAGATTGCTGTATAAGCTATTTATGTACTCTTCTCAACCAGTTTTCCACAGATCCATGACACTGAGTGCCCACCCAGAAAACCAGTATTGCTCTTGAAGAAACCTCCTTTACTGGGGTCTACTTTAGATAATTGATATACCACTTACCCGACTTTCATAATGCTGAGACGACTTCACCGACAACTACATTTCAACAACCTCTTGGAACACCGACTGGAAACACCAGGTAAGTAACCACTTGGCCACCATGATGAACTTTTCCTTTACTCCCACTATAGTGCGATCTCGGAGTTAGTGCATTTAGTTAGAGGGAGTGTGAGGAGCAAAGCCCAATACATGGGTGGATTTAATTTGCTTTTTTTTTAAATTTATTTTGTAGTGTGGCCAAGTGGTTACTTACCTGGAGTTTCCAGTCGGTGTTCCAAGAGGTCGTTGAAATGCAGTTGTCGGTGAAGTTGTCTTGGCATTATGAAAGTCAGGTAAGTGGTATTTCAATTTATCTAAAGTAGACCCATTTACTGCATATTGTCTCCTGCTCATTTTCCAGGGGCTAGAAAAAGTCTGGAGTCCTAGCCTGCATTCCAGAAGTGTTTTACTTGTATCCAGTGCCATCCAGGTAAAGCTAAGTACCTTTGATTGCTAACTCATACTTCAGTTATTTTGATTGATCACTATGGTTTCCTGCTTTTCTGTGTGCATTTCACTTTTTTTGTAAAAAAATGTTCTTCCTCTCACTGTTACTACTTTAAGACTGTCTTGAAATTGCCTTCAGCAAGAGATTTCTAGCTACAGTAGAGAGTCAATTATCTGAACTAATTGGGACCTAGGGTAGTTCAGATAATCAAACTGGATAATCATACATATAACTGAACTGGATAAAAAAAACTTCTAAAAATGTTTTTGATGAATATTAAACAACAAATATAAAACAAATTTACTTTAAGCAAAAATAGTACAGTACAGCTATGGGTTCCTATTACCTGATCGAACATTTAGGTTAGCGAATACCTAAACATTGATCTGGTAATAGTGAAAGCAAAAAACCGCGAACGGACGATTTAATGCAGGGAAAGAATTCCCTTGGCCGTTATGCGGATTTTACCCCTTTTCTCACTGCAGGGTGATCTCGTAGTTGGTATATTTAGTTAGGGGGTGTGGTTTAAATTTTTTTTTGATGTCAAGGGAATTCAATTCCTACATTAAATCGGTTGTTTGCTGTTTTGATTTTTCGGTACTATCAGATCGACATTTAGGTATTTGCTAACCTACAGCTATATTATTGTACTGTAGTTAAATAATTATTTGCCAAACTACAGCATAAGAGATACCAAACAGAAGTTACTAGGACATACTCAGGACTGCAGCACCCATCACCTTTAAAGTACAACACAGTACAGTATCAGCAATCCATCTGCATACTGTAGGAGTAGAACTCACAGCCTTCTGCATCAAAAGCAAGTAGGGTCTATATCACATCAGTGAATGCTGATATATTGAACTTCAAAGTCTGAAAGCTGAAAAATGCTAAGGAATGGATCAACAAATTTTTTTCCCCAGGGAAAAAAAATTGCTGATCCAAAAAAAAAAAAAAGAGTATACAGTCAAAATTAAGTGGGGGATTCATCCCCCACACTCTCCCAACTTAAATATAATAATACCATGATCATACCACAGTGGAGAAAACAGCAAAGCCTGGAGAATGGCCCAGCAAATTCTTTCCCTGGGAAAAAATTTGCTGATCGTTCCTTTGATGTTTTCAGCTTTCGGACTTTGAAGTTCGATATATCAGCGTTTGCTATTTTTAGCATTCGCTGATGTGATAAAGACCCAAGCAAGTATACTACTTGTTGCGCTACTAACAATGCTTTTTAAATACTTTAGCACAATAGTAATATCTTTTACTAAACAACAGTTGCACATTGTAAACAGACTTGGCCTAAGCAGCACTAAACTTCTCTTTCCCTGAAGCTCTCATCTCCTTGTAAAATGCACTTGACTCTCACTTTCTTGTAAAATGCACTTGACACTCAACCATATCTATCAACTTTGTAGCACAAGAAATCTGGAAAAAGCCACAATTTAAGGGGGGTGGGAGGAGACAAAGGCCCAAAATCAGGGACACATTTTAAATATTGTTTGTATAACCTTAGAAAGCTGCTAGAATAAAAAGGTTTTGTGTTAGCATGCATTTCCTCAAAGCAAGGAAGACTGAAACTTAAATGGCTGTCATTATTTAGTGAATTCATGCCTCACTAATTTGCCAGAAAAAATCACAAATTTTAAGAGGAACAGACCAAAAGTATGAGCCAAAAATTCCAGACATTCTGTGAAAATCTGGACAGTTGAGAGCTATGCACTCAACTCGTTGAAACACAAGTAGTGGTAGGGGTAGAGAATTCAGGTTCTTGTTTCTTATATCTAAGGTAAAGGATTTGAGCCTAAGCAAAATAACACTAGCTACCACTTATCCCTACACACACACACACACACACACACACACACACACACACACACACACACACACACACACACACACACACTTCTAGATGAAGTGGAAGTAGCAACAAACCGAATGTTAAATTCTATGTGGTATGAAGAACAGACAAAGCAGCAACAAATGTTAAATTTCGCTTGGTAGGAAAGACACATGCACAGATGCGACTCTTAGGAAGATGCATGTATAGACGCAAATTTTAGGAAGGCTGCGTTTGGATAAAAAGAAGTTATGTACTCACATAACATTCCATGTGTGTTGTCCATCCTGCCTTCATTCTTAACTGGTCGGGTTCAGAACTAGTTCTCTGTTCTGACTCAGCCTTATACAAAAGCTTGAGGTCTTCTACTAGCTTGTAGCTGAAAACCCTATCCCATCATGCCCTAGGAAAGCTCTCCAGATCTTGTGTGCTGATATAACAATAGGTACCAAATAAAAAACTATGGAATACATAATGGAGCACTGAAGAAGGTCAGAGCACATTAATTACCAATTGTATCTGCTGGGTCCTCCAGGAGCCCAAGGCTGGGGGAAGGAGGGTGGGATGTAAGAATGAAGGTAAGATGGACAACACACATGGAACGTTATGGTGAGTACATAACTTCTTTATGTGATGTTGTCCTATCTCGCCTTCATTCTTAACTGCTTGAGACAGCATCCCTAGCACCATCTTTCTTGGGTGGCTCAAGGGAGAATATTCTTCAGAACAGTGGATGCAAAAGAGGCTCTGTTCCTGGAGGCCAAATCTACTTTGTAATGAGTAATAAAGGCATGAGATCTTGCTCATGTTGCTGCAGCACAAACTGTGTCAATTGGTAGTCTAGCCAGAAAGGCAAAAGAGGTTGCTATGGCTCTTGTAGAATGACCTTTTACTTTATAGGAAAATTCTTTGTTTTGAGATTTGTAGGTAAAGGTAATACAATCTGACAACCATTTCAAAAGTGTGACTTTAGACACACTAGCACAGTTCTTAGAGTCTGAAAATGATACAAATAATTGGTCAGATTTTCTGAAGTCTTTTGTCCTATGAAAGTAGAAATGTAATTGTATATGTACATCTAGTTGGTGTAGCATATATTCTGCCTTGTTGCCATAGTTGGGGGAACAAATGTTAGTTCTATGGATTGACTCAAATTAGACTCTGAGTATACTTTGGGTACTTTGGGTAGGAAGGATGGATTTGTTCTTAGGGATACTCTATCTTTGTGGAAATGCAGGTAGGGGAGCTTTATAGATGATGCTTGCAGCTCTAAAACTCTTCTAGCAGAAGTGATGGCTATCAAAAGAATTGTTTTCCAAGTCAAATATTTTAGATCACAGGATGATGCAGGTTCAAATGGGGAGAGAATCAAACACAAAATTCAGGTCCCAGGGTGCTGGCGGGGCTTTAATGGGTGGTCTTAATAAAATAGTGTCGTTAAAGACTTGCAAAGTCAGTGGGACATCACATTCGGCCCCAACTCACCTATATGGAAATTTGATATCGCTGCTAACTGAACACTAATAGCAGCTGCAGCTGTGCCTTCATTAAATAACTTTGCCAAAAATTCAAGAATGAAAGGTATAGGGCCAGAGAAGGGGTCAATGCGGTTTTCCAAGGCCCAAGAGGAAACTCTCTTCAATTTGCTCACATATAATTTCTCGTTGAAGTCTTGTGAGATGAAATAAGGATATACTTCACTGAAAGAGAAAGATTAGGGAGCCTGGCTATGTTTGGAACTGGAGCAGCCAAGCTGTCAATTTGAGGGTTTGCGGAGAGGGGTGGAGCATCCCTGATGCATGGGTCAGAAGGTCTGGAACCGAGTTCAAAATCCATGGCTCCTCCTGAAGATGAGGCCAAAGGAAGGGGAACCAGATTTGAAGAGGCCAGTAAGGGGCGACGAGTATCCAAATCCTTCCCAAGGAACTGGCTTCCTGAAGAACTTTGGGTGAGACCCAAGGGCCAATCGTGTACAAGTGCATCCCTTGGTGACTTCCCCAGAGGGGGGGATAAGGGCAAGATAGCTGGTGCATTTGGCATTCATGGACGTTGCAAAAAGGTTGCAGCAAAGCTGGCCCCATTTGCAGAAAATCTTTTCTGCTACTTCTTGTTTTAGGGATCACTCGTGAGGCATCAGAATCACTCTGCTGAGTTTGTCTGCTATCATGCTGGATTTCCCCGGGTTGTGCATTGCTGTCAGAAAATGTTGGGAGGAAGTCACCAACTGCCATACTCTAAGGGCTTCCTGACAAACGGGGTAAGAGCTGGTTCCTCCTTGCTTGTTTATGTACCACACAACCAACATGTTGTCTGTCTATATTGCAATAGTTCCTAGTGGAAGAGTGTCTTGGAATGCTTGCAATGCTAAAAGCAACGCTTTCATCTCTTAGGACATTGATGTACAAATGGGCCTTGTGATCCTGCCAAGTGTCCTGGACTGCCCTTCCCAGGTAATGCCCACCACCCTATCTGGGAAGTGTCCGTGGTTACTGTGGCTAAGGACTGTGGAAGAACAAAGGGTCAACCTAATGTCACATGAATGGTGTGAAGCCACCAATGATCTTCTTGCAAGATTCTGTTAAAATAATTTAGTGGGGCATGGGTAGTTCCTACATGGACCATTGACTGAAAAGTAACCACTGTAGAATTCTCATGTGCAGATGTGCTAATGGAATTAGGGTTATTGTTGCTGCCATGGTTCCTAAGACTTTCAGTACTGTTTTTGCTCGTACTTTTTTCTTGGAAAGTAGGATTAGGAAATGACGCTGTAGAATTTGCACCCTTTCGGCAGGTAGGGTTGCCATCATATTTGTTGTATCTAGATTTGCCACTATAAAAACGTTATTCTGAGATGGCAACAAGGTAGATTTTTCATAGTTTATTGTGATTCCTAGGTGAGAGCAGAGCTGCAAGGTGGTGTCTCTCGCTTTTGTTAGTAGATGCTCAGTGGTGGCGGTTAGGAGCCAGTCGTCTAGGTACAGAAACACTCGAAATCCTAGGCATCTCAAGTGAGCCGTGACTACTGCCACACACTTGGTGAACACTCTGAGGGTTGAAGTGAGACCAAAGGGCAGAGCTTGAAACTGGTAGTGACTGGCTCCCAGCCAAAAGCACAAATGACTCCTGGATTGCCTGTCCATTTTTATGTGGTAGTACACATCCTGGATATCTATTGAGCACATCCAATCATCTTGTCCCAGAAAAGGGAGTATCAACTGCAGTGTTACCATCCGGAACTTTGATTTTCTTAATGATCTATTTAATTGCTGAGATCCAGCATGGGTGTCCAGTCCCCTATTTTCTTTGGAACTAAAAGAACCTTGCGTAAGTTCCGGATCCTATTTGATATGTGGGGACTGTCTGGATGACTCTTTTTCCAAGCAACTTTTGTATTTCTAGACTTCCCTGTTCCCTTTGACTGGGTGGAATGCCCGGGATGTTTTTTATGTTTGGGACGGGGAAAGAAAAGGGTATGGAGTAACCTCTGGATATGATGCTTTGTACCCAGTTGTCTTTTGTTATTTTTAGTCAGTCTTCTGCATACAAAGATAAGCAACTCCCGAGAATGACAGATGGGCCTTCTTTCAGGAGCACTGAAAGGACTTACCAAGGAAGGATTCTCTGTCACCATGATTTTGTGCCCCCCCCCCCCTCTGCCGCGTGGCTGGCATCTTCCATTATTGCTTCACCCTCTGCCCCTGGGAAAAGAATCACCATGTGTGTCCTGAAAAACTCTCTGGGATTTTCAGAACCACATTTTTCCTCCCTTCTGACCTTTAGGATAAGGTCTAGAAGGTAGGGAAAAATGGACTCCTATGGCAGAAAGTTTTTCCCTTCCTGTTCACACCTGGTTAGGGTGTCTTTGACTTTTGGCCCGAATAAGGATGAGCCATCGAAAGGGGCATTTACAAAAGAAGATTTAAAGGGCTCCGCAAAGTCACACAAGAACATCCAGGAATGTCTCCTTAGGGAAATTCCTGAACCCGGTGCCCTACTCGCTCCATCCGCTGCAGAAGAAATGAGTCTCGTGCAGGAGTTGACCACTGAATTTAAGGTGGAAAGCTGAAAGGAAACTTTTTCTGATACCCTTTCAGCTACTAAACCTTGCAGAGTTTCTCCTAGCTCCTTAAGGAGATCTCTCTAAAGTCTGGTAAAATGGGTGAGATAATTCAGTGATCTGAGTGCAAAGGTCACAGAAAAAACATGCAGTTTCCATATCTGTCCATTGTACGAGGCCTCCTTGTTTGGCGGATGGACAGAAGAGGACATCTCTGAGAGTTCCTTCTTGGTGGTTGTCACTGCCACCACCATAGCATCTCCTGGGACACCCTTTGTAAGAAAATTCTTATCTGTAGGGAATGTTATGAATTTGTTTGGCCTCCGGGGAACAGGCTCCACTGAGTCTGGAGACTCCTATGCCTTTCGACAAACTAGGTCCATCAGTTCGTCAAAAGGTGGAGACACCCAAGTGGTGGAAGGGCGAGACCCAAAAGCCTTCAGGTATATACACTCCTTAGTATTTCCAGGATGTCTGCAAAGGAGATATCCTCAGAGGGCAACCGTGGGGACCCTTCTGACTCATCACGGTCTGTATAAGATGTGATGGACTCCTCTGGGGAGTCTAAATGCTTCCTCTTGCAAAGTCTCTTATGCGGGACCTCTTCAGAAGGGTATTCTGGAGAGGTTTTGGAACAAAGGGGTTCACCCAACAGGACATCCTGAGGCCTAGGGTCTCCGGGTCTTTGTGAATGGAGTTGTGCCGAGACAGACACCAGTGCCTTAGGGGGAAGAATGTCTGGACCGTCTGTGGAAACAGTACTCTCCTCATCACTGCAAATGCCCCGCTCCCCTGATCCGAGTAAACTCCCGACTCTGAAGAAACAGAAGGCATCCCCAGAACCAAGGGGTTGGCTCCAAGGCAGATGTAGGAGCTGAGCAGTTCCACTACAATTTCTGAACATTCTGGCTCTGAGGTCTGAGACTGGATCGAAGGAGGAATCGATGGTAAAAGGGTAGGCTTGGTTGGTTCCGAAGCCCTCTGGGATGGATCCAACAACAGTATGGCGAGCGTCGGTGTCCTTAATAGCCTCCACATCACACGATCCACATCATCATCATCATCAGAAAGGCTCCTGGAGGAGGGAGCAGGAGATCTAGTAGGCTGTAGCAAAGGAGATCTCAAGGTTGGAGAAACTGGTTCCAATTCTAGGGACCAGCTCCGGAAGTGAATTTCCATCGGCCTCCACACAGAAGGAGCTGAGATAGCAGATTCCTCTGGCCCGGCAGCCTTCAGGTCCGGAGATGAAACTTTGGACAACTTTTTTAATGGCACCGATTGAGAGCTCGAAGAAGAGGAGAGCAACCAGGATGATCAGACTGGCCGTGGAGATGTACAACTCTCAGGAAATGGACAGCTCAACCTTTCCACAGAGGACTAAAAATCTGTCTGGAGCTAGGGAGACTTGCGTCGAAGGCCAAGCGTTTAGAAATGGAAGCAGCAGAGACTGAGACATCTGGAAGCTGAGGGGAAGGAGAGGCAGAGGCAACATGAAAAGGAGATGCTGACTCTTCTCCAGAGTCATGAAGGTAATGGGGAAGGGAGTAACCGAACCCAGAAGCAACAAAGATCAGTAAATTTCTTCCACAATTTACAGAGGGGGATAATTTTGATAGTTTCATTCATATGTTTCAGAGGGTATGTAAACAATATGATATTGACTAAGGGCTCTGGATAGGTTTCCTGCCCCCTTACTCCATGGTACAGCTGTAACTGTTCTGTCCAAACTGTCTGATAATGACTTCTTAAATTATAAAGTTGTGAAGAATTGTTTGCTAGAATTTTTTTAAGCTAAAACCTGAAGCTTATGAAAAGTTTTGTGAGCATTGACGCAAGGCAGATGAAAGTGTATGTGAATATGTTGTTGAATTAAACACTTATTTTCATATGTGGGTGAGTGGATGTCAGGTCATCACTTTGAAGGGCTGGCAGACCTTTTGGTGAGGGAACAAGGCCTTAGAAATTTGCCTGAGGACATAAGGATTTGGTTACTGATAGACAATGCCTTACTGTAGATGAACTGGCGAAGAAGGGAGACCTATACCTAGCATGCAGGGCATCACTGCACAGGAAAGGGACACCCAGTGCTGTTCATGGGTCTAAGGGAACCCATGGTGAGCAGCCTAGGTTGCCCTCACAGAATCTGCCAGTAGCAGGGGAAGCCACTAGTCCAGGTACACGTCCAGGACCTAGGGTTAAATGTTTTAAATGCAACCAGTGGGGCCATGTAGCATATAGATGTCCATGGAGGCAAGGTGGGAAACAAAAGGTGGGAGAGCCAGTAAGTGGGAATCACAAAATGCCAACAGTAAGTTGTCTTAAGACAACAAGGGTACCAAACTACCATCCTGCAGATGTCCCAGATAGAGTAAGATTTTGATAATGCAGTACCATGTGTTTATGCAGTGACACGCAGTCAGGCTTGGAGACAAGCATGTGGGTCTGGCAACTTGAGGGAGACCCAGACAGACTGTACACTTGCAGCCAGGACTGGTGAGGTGGTTACTTCAGCGAGGGAGCTACCCTGTAGCAGTGAGACTGAAGGTGAGTCACAGCTGCTTGTGGGTACTTATGTTCCCTTGGACAAAGTGACTGCAAGGGCAGAGGTGAGTAGCAGTAGCATCCAGGCTGACAGTGAGGCACCGCTGTCAGAGAATATCAGACTTCCTGTGGAAGGGGAGCTGGGAAGGGTTACAAAGAGAGATTTGAGTCAGGCTCATTTCTCAGACCATACATTACAAGGCCTGAGGGAGTTAAGCTAGTGAGGCACCTGATTCTCAAGGGAAGGGGGAATCTGTATACTGGGACAAATGATTACTGTACAGAGAGTGGACCCCTGAGGGGGGGCTAGAGTGTGAGAGAATACAGCAGTTGGTAATGTCTAAAGCCTACCTTTGGCACTTCTAGCCATAGCCCATGACATTCCCTTTGCAGGTCATATGGGCCTAAAACATACAAAGAGACATATTATGCAGAACTTTTTTTGGCCTGGGATTTCCAGAGATGTAACACAGTACTGCAAGACCTGCGAGCATGGTCAAACGGCAGGCAAGGCAGGAGACAAGGTGAAACTCCTCTGATGCCTTTGTCTGTGATTGAGGAACCATTTCAGACGGTAGCTATGGATATTTTGGGGCCTCTGAGTAGTCCAAGTTCCACAGGGAAAAAGTATATCCTAGTGGTGGTAGATTATGCTACAAGATACCCTGAGGCAGTGGCTCTGTCCTTCATTGAGGCAGA
Source organism: Protopterus annectens (assembly GCF_019279795.1). NCBI lineage: Eukaryota > Metazoa > Chordata > Ceratodontiformes > Protopteridae > Protopterus > Protopterus annectens. Next base: position 1,695,823,856 of record NC_056739.1, read on the forward strand.
AAAGGTGGCAAATGCTTTGTTAGAGATTTTAAGCAGGGTAGGTTTTCCAAAAGAAATACTGACTGACAGAGGTGCCAATTTCATGTCAGACCTGCTGGCTTGTCTGTAGAAGTACTGTTACGTGAAGCACCTAAATACAACCCCCTACCCTCTCCAGACTAATGGCTTTGTTGAGAGGTTAAACTCTACATTCAAGTCCATGCTACGAGCATTTAAATACCAGTTTAAGAGGGACTGGGACAAATATCTGCCCCATCTGTTGTTTGCTTACAGAGAGGTTCCCCAGGAATCCACAGTTTTTCCACCCTTTGAGTTGCTGTACGGGTGTAGGGCGAGGGGGCCTCTAGATTTAATTTGAGATGAGTGGGAGGGTAAGTGTGAATCCTACAAGGAGTCTGTTGTGGCATATGTTCTAAACCTCAGCACAAGGCTTGGGGGACTCATGGGCGTGGCCCAGGAGAACCTGGCAGAAGACCAACAGCAGAAAAAGGTCTGGTATGACAGAAATGCTCGAGCTAGAGAGTATGCTGTAGGGCAGCAGGGAATGGTTCTCATTCCTGTCAGATACAACAAGCTGCAGGCAGCTTGGGAGGGACCCTACATGGTGGTAAGGAAGGTCAGTGATGTTAACTACATGGTAGAACTGCTAGGCAGGAGGCAGGGGCACAAATTGTACCATGTTAACATGATGAAACCTTACCATGCTAGGGAGGCCCTCTATGATAGGGAGGCCCTTGTGCTGAGTATTTGCATTGGATTGCAGGAGGAGTCTGAGGGAGATCTGGTGACTGATCTCCTCAGTGAGGCTTGGACTGACACCTCAGTGGAAGGGGTAGCAATGTCCCAGCAGCTATCTTTTACTCAAGTTCAAGAAATCTGGAGCAGTGTTACAGGAGTCTGGGGACATGTTCACTGAGAAACCAAGGTGCACCCACCTGATGCAACACCATGTGGATACAGGACCCCAAAGGCCTATTAGAAAGGCCCCTTATATGGTGCCTGAGAGAGTCAAACATACTCTGAGGGAGGAGATACAGGTAGGGGTAATTCAGGAGTCTAGCAGTCCCTCGGCCTCCTCAGTGGTGCTGGTACCAAAGAAGGATGGCAGCACCAGGTTCTGTGTGGACTACAGGAAATTAAATAGTCACGCAGAGTCAAATGCTTACCCCATGCCTAAGACAGATGAAGTCCTACAGCAGCTGGGTGGGAATAAGTATCTTACCACCATTTATCTTACCAAGGGTTACTGGTAGGTGCCCTTGACCTCCGGTGCTAGAGAGAGGTCAGCCTTTGTGACTCCTTTTGGCTTGTATGAGTTCACAAAGATGCCCTTTGGGATGAAAAATGCCCCAGTGACTTTCCAGAGGCTGGCAGATTGTATCCTAGGAGGAGCAGGAGATTTTACCCTTGCTTACCTAGATGATACTGTCATCTACAGCCATTCCTGGCAAGAGCACCCTCAGCAAGTCAGGGAGGTGTTGTGCTGACTGCAGAGGGCAGGGTTGACCATTAAGCCCAGCAAATGTCAGGTGGGTATGGCAGATGTCTCCTACCTGGGACATAGAGTGGGGAGTAGTGGTAAGATCAGGCCAGAACTGGCCAAAGTGGAAGCCATTCAGGCATGGCCTGCACCTGTTACCAAAACGCAGGTGAGGGGATTTTTAGGGACATCAAGGTACTACAAAAAGTTTGTCCCTAGTTATAGTACCATAGCTGCTCCCCTCACAGACCTGACAAGGAAAAACAGGCCAGATAAGGTAGTGTGGACCCCAGCATGTGAGCAGGCATTGCAGAAGCTTAAAGAAGCTTTGGAAGGAACCCCTGTGTTAGCCAGTCCAGATTACAGCAAATAATTTGTTGTGTAGGTGGATGCTTCAAACCATGAGGTGGGAGCTGTACTTAGCCAGATTTCTTCAGAGGTAGAAGAACACCTGGTGGCTTATCTCAGTCGTAGGTTCCAACCCAGGGAGGAATGCTATGCAGCTGTAGAAAATGAATGTCTAGCCATAGTGTGGGCACTGCAGAAACTTCACCCTTAGCTGTATGGAAGGAAATTCACTGTAGTTACAGACCACAATCCCCTAACATGGCTACATTGAGCCAACCAGCAAAATGCCAAGTTGCTAAGGTGCAGCCCAGGGTTGCAAGCTTATATGACAGTGCAGCACCGCAGTGGGGTTAGCAATGCCAATGTAGATGAGAACTCAAGACAGGGAATGGGGTAAGGTATTCCCAAGGTAGGCTCAATCCTCTCAAGCAATACTTCTCAAGGGTCACTAGCTTAAGTTTTCAAGGGGAGGGAGAATTGTGAAGGCTGCCAACCAGCCAGCTAAAATTTTGTAAATAATCCTATGTCATCTGTAAATATTAATAGGATCCAGAGGCTTGTTTTACAAATGTAAGAGAACTGTATGTTATGATTAAATTATTCGTTATGTGCTGAACTTCAAAAATGTAACCACAGTGCATCCTGCTGGAAAAGAGCAGAAATGTTTATAAAATATATGCCTGTGCAAATATAGTTTATACAAACACCTTGGCAAGATCCAGATATGTGGTGATCATTGATATGCCCTCATTTACTGCCTCTGTACCCTTCTTGAAGAAGTCAAACAGGTTAAGTAGACAGGATATGGCCTTGACCTGGTTTGGGTCTAGAGTTTATAGGTTGCCTATGTAATTATTTATTAGTTCCACCGTGATTTTTCCATAGTCTTAGATATAACGCTGGTCAAGATTTTGGGGCTATAACTACTCAGGTCGTTTGATGCCCCATCTTTGTGCAAGAAGATGACTCTCACTGTCTCCATTCAATGAGCATCAACCCTGTTTGGAGGGCGATACTAAGTAGTCTTTGAATGGGGTCTGACAAGTTCTGCTTCAGGCTGACCAGTAGGCAGCCTGGTATGTTATCAGGTTCCATGGAAGTAGTACTCTTGGCCTTGGATATTGCCTGAGGATTTGTTATTTGGAAATTTGAGGGGGTGTAGATGCTTTTATGTGATCTGAGGGGTCTACTACACAAAGTCGACATTCTAAAATGCCAACTCCCATATGGCTGACACATGATTGACATCTGAAATGTCGACAATGGTAGTAGACCATTAAAAAGGAAATAAAAACTACCTTTAAGCTGCTAGCAGGGGGATACACCCCCCTGCACCCCCCCACACCCCCTGTAACTTTAATATACTGTACATAGATGCCGGTTTCCCATGGTCGACATTTCAAATGTCGATCATATGGTGTTGGCCATATGGGAGTCGGCATTTTGAAATGTCGACCATGTGAATGGGACCCGATATGAGCATATATAAGACGAGAAGGGGTTAAAGTTAGAGCTAAATTTGTCCAACAGCAGATTTGCCATGTCCTTTGGATTCGAGTATGTGATGTCATTTACAATTAGTTCTGCATAGTATAGGGCATTGCTTCTTAAGTTAGTTAGAGATCACAGTAGAACCAAATATCAGATGCAGCAACAACATATCACACACAACCAGGAATCCACCAAGCAGTTTTCTAAACAGTAGCATTTTACTCAGATAAAATCTCTCCTAGTGCTTCAGTTTTAGCCTTTTCAGAATATAAAAAAACACAAACAACACACATCCCTTTATAAACAAAACATTGCATTGTTTCTTAAGTCTCTAACATAGTTAAATAAGACTTTGTGGTTATTCTTCACCTGGCATAGCTATTTTTACCTCACATCTGCTTTGATTGATTTGATCAGGAACCAAAGTTCCCCGTTTAGTTTAGTCTAGTAAAAAATGGTTTTAGCATCTTGATAGTTAAATTTATTTTTGCATGCAATGAGTTTTTTCTTTTATTATAGTGTTTGTTTATATGAAATCCAGTAATTTCTGAGCATACATATTTGAGAATGTATGTATCTACCAAATGATGGAAGGGTAGTTAAAGTCTCCTAGGAGAATGGCATTAGGCTTAGTGCATGGGGATTTCATACTAGTTTGGTAGGAAGTATGGGAAGATGGGGACATAAAGGGGGTACTACAGTCAGCTATGATATGATAAGGGGTTCTGTTAATAGTAAGTTGGACATGGAGGAGTTGTAGGTTATTTATCTTGTTTAATGAGTCTGGAGGTGAAATGTTTTTTTAAGAATATGGAGTCACTGCCAGTTTCAGTGCCTTCAAAAAAAGTAGTGGACTTTAACATGAGGAAGGCACTGGAACCCTGGATTGATAGCATGTTCTCATCGGGTCTATATCAGATTATCGAAGGCTGACAAGTTCAAAGGACAAAACTTCAAACTTGCAACTTCGAAATCTGACATCGAACGTGGAAAAAAACCCACTAAACACCCAAAACAACACAAAAAAATGCTCTATGCAGGGGGCAAGCCCCTCTGCACCCCCCACACCCCCGCTACTTAAATATACCAACGCCGAGATTGCACTACAGTGCAGTAAAGGGAAATCTTCCTGCACTCTATGGCGATGTCCGCTTTACGCTTCGATGTTTCAGTTTTTGAAGTTGCAAGTTCGAAGTTTTGTGCTTTGAACTTGTCAGCTTTCAATATTGTGATATACACCCTTCTCATCAGCCTTGAACAAAGCCTCTATGACAATACATATGTCAGTGTTTTCAGGGTAAGTGTCTGTAATGAGTGAAGCTTTACTTAGACTACTAGTATTAAGTAGCAATACCTTTATGTTATATAGATTCTGTTTTATGTTGGAAACTTTAGAAGACTGGCATTGCCTAAATCAAAGGGGGGATAGACTATGATTTAGTCAATATATGAAAGCATTGGGAGGATAGGTGCAGGACATCCCTGGAAAAGCAGTTCAGGCTGTCTACCATATCCTCCCAGACAGATATATATTGTACACCATTTGAATGACACCAGATGCCAAGTCAATTGTTGAAGTCAAAAATATTTTGTTGCTACTGTGGCATCACTCTTGATGATGGCAGAATACTGCTGAAGACTAGGTTCATACCTGCCTTGGACACATATTTTGAGACCTCAATCATGCCCCTCTTCATATGGTTAAGGGTGGTACATCTCAAGTCATTTATGCCCCTGTGCACTATGATTGTATTATATTTGTATTTGCGATGCAGGAACTTAAATGCATGTGTGATGTAACAAATCTTGTTACATGAAAGACAACTGACTATGACCCTGTCTTTGCATGGCCTAGTGAGTGGTGCATCAATGTGCCTAATTGTGGAGTCACCTATGACTAGGATATTGGAATGAGAGGAGGTTTACATTATGGGCTTTTGAACTGAATCGCTCTTAAATGTGTGTTTAATGGTGGGTGCTGTCAGTGCTGTGTTTGTGTAGGTTGCTGAGGGTACTTGTTTTTGAGGCAACACTTAGGAGGCTTTTGGGGTTTAGGTAGGTTACTTTTAAGAGCCTCAGCATGTGTAAATCTGTTGGTTTGGTCATAACTATGTGTGATTGGTGCTGTGTGCTACTAACAGTCTACTTTTTTTTGTATGGGCTTCATATAAGAGCAAGGCAAGGTAAGAGTCAGCATCCGTTAATGTGCATTCTGTTTCCCAATGTGACTTTAGTCTAGCTGGGAATGTTTCTAAATGGCTGGATAAGGTTGACTTTTCCACTAAAAAGGGAATGTATTCGGTCACCTAAGGGTGATTTCTTATCCTTTCAAGAGCAAATTCATGTACTTGATAAACCTTTGTATAAATACAAGTCATCACAGCTGGAGAACTATTTCCTGGGGGAAAGTATTAAGTGGCAGCATGTCCTAAGGGAGTACGACTATGGAAATACCACCAAGGTGTGGAGGAAAATTCCTGTTTTCACATGGAGCTTTTGGATCTGTTTACCAAGACTGGCCATGAACTAACCTGCCTGGTCATTAAGGAGAATAAGAGATGGCTGTTCCATTATAACAAAGAAATCTCTAAATTGGTGGATTAGATCACAGCAGACCTTGATTTACACATTAATTTAATTTTAATAACATTTTCCAGCAAATTAACACCAAGTTGACACACATTAAACATAGAAAAGACAAAAAATTAACATGGGACGATAATGATTATCACAATAAAACAGTATATCTTAGTGCCTAATACGTCCCATGTCAACAACTATTCTGCACCTACTAGAGATGGATTTCAAGAACAACAGGAACTTTTTCATGAAACAGAGTCCCCTTTAGAGTAAATTTTTCCCAGGAGATCTGACCAGTTGGCAAACAAGCACAGGGGAGCCCCAACAGCACCTGACAATCCTGGTTATCAGATGAAGGGCAAATAAATATAAAACAAGAATTGACCTGCGTATCAATTAAAGAGATGGTGAATTTTGACAGTTTTGTGAACACTGGTTCTTCTTCTCATACCTCAGGTATTGTGTCTGTTACATATTATTACAATTTTTATATTTATAATTTCACTGACTTGTACATTGGGCCAGAGCACTATATTCTTGAAGGGCTTCAGTTTTATACCCTCGGGCAGGGCTAATGTGGAACATACACTAGTGGATTTGAAACTTTTCACTTGAAAATGAAATTTCCACATTTTGTTTGGGGATGCATCAACTCCTGATACCTCTGACAGTTATTTAAAAGGCAAAGTGTGACCAATCCCCCCCCCCCCCATTCATTCAATGTTAAATATGTTTCAGAAATCATGTGAACAAGAGATAAGAGGCTTGCTGGATAACAAGGGAAAGCACAGTTTCTATAATTTATCCACAGATGACAGAGTAATCTTCTACAACATGGCACATGACAGAAACATCAGGTGTATGAAACCTAACAAAGGTGGGGGATTGCTAATTATGGACTGGGTTGACTACACTGCCCATATGCACAGATTGCTCAGTGATGACTCTGTTTACAGCCTTATGTCACTCAATGAAATTAATATTGCTTACAGGACAATTAACGACTTTTTGAATGAACTTTTGCTATTTGACATTATACCCCTGAGGTTGTTTGATATTTCTTAAAGTGCACCATCCTGTCATCCCCAAAATCTCCAAGATACCAAAAATAACCATTTTGTTCCATCTTTGTGGCTTACTGTTCCTGTGAGGGGCTCTGTCACTGAGCCACTCGCCAAGTTTACTGATCGGAAGCTTAAATCACTTTTCATTAAGTTTCCCCACATCATTCGGGACTCCTGGGACCTACTAGATAAACTAAGGAGTATCTTTTGGCAACTTATAACATCCAAAGTCTTTTTAAGGCCATTCCTCATGAAGAAGGGCTTGAGTGGTTTGAAGAAATAATATCCAAATTTGGTTCCTTATCATATACCGACATGTCCTTGGTCTGGGATTTTCTGGAACTGGTGTTAAGTAACAACTTCCTTGCCTTTGACTGTAAATATTACAAGCAGCAACAGGGGACTGCAATGGAGGCCACTGTGCCCCTATTTTTGCCAATGCAGTTTTGCTAAGATGGGAAATTGTGGCCGTTTTCAAATTGGAACTTTTTGTAAATTGTGTTGGTTACTTCCTTTATCTGGATGACATACTTATTGTATGGTCTGGTGATTAAGTACAGTTTTCTGAATTTATTGTACAATCGGAGTCAACTTCTTTGTTTTTAAAGTTCTCACACAGTGTCAACATGGATCACTCCAACTTTGATATTAAGATTACCAATGATATTGTCAGGGTGTTTACAACCTCCATCTACAGAAAGCCTACTTTCTGTAATACTTTCTGCATTTCACTAGCTGTCACTCCTTGCATCACAAGAATGGGGTGGTAAAGAGTCAGTTTATCAGGGTATCTCGTTTAACTTCTGTATCCAACACTTTGGCAAGTTAAGATCTATGTTTCTTGACCATGGTTATCCAACTTCACTGGTGGACAACTTTCACAATCAAGTTCTACAGGTCAGGGATAGTATGTATCCCCCTATTCTCAGGAAGGGTTTGGAGAATTACAAGTTCAGTACTTGTAAGAAAGGTATGAGTTCTGATCTAAACCACAACTTCTGTCATTATTCCAATATGGTTTTGCATTATTCATTAGATGTGAATGGCATACAGAACATTCTACAAAAAAAATGGTCTATTCTTCAGTGCGATGACGACTTGAAGGTCCCCCTACCTTTATAAACCCAACATTAAGAGCATTTTAGAGAAACCAGTCAAAACATCTCAGACTAATGTCTTCATGACATCTAAATGTGGCCGTTGCCACCAATCTCTCTTTCTTGACATGGATTTAGAGGGTATACTACTTGAAAAAATATTGAGAATTAATGCACATGGGAAATTGAACTGTTATACTGACAGGGTTCAGTACCTGGCAAGGTGCTGCTTCTGTCCTGCCTTTTACATTGGCAAGACAAACAATGCACTTAATAAAAGAATTTACCAACACCAGTACAGCATTACTAGAATGGATAACAAGAGTGCACTTGCTAGACATGCTTCTGTATGTGTTGGGTTTAGTAAATTTAAATTCATGGTGCTTGAACAGACTGATTCTGCTGTATATTCACAGGACTGGCAGAATCAGCTTTTACATCGAGAAATATTCTGGCAGCTCCGTTTGGATGCTGTGAATTATCCAGGTCTTAATGAAGCTATTTCCATCTCAAGTGAATTAAAATTGCGTGCTGCTAGCCTACAATTTATATTTTTATATCTTTGTATCTTGCTTGCTGTGTCTGCATTTGTTTAGTATGTTCAACAAGCTATGTGATCCACAGTGTTTTGGGTATGTCCCTTTAAATATTTTGGTGGACTTTTTCACTGTGCTTACTTGTGATTGTTTTTTTGTGGGGGGGTGTCACTGTTTGAAACTTTTTAATGAGTCACATTAGTGAGTCTCTGTTTCTTTGATTCATTCATAGTTTTGAAGATATCTTTTACAGATGAAAGAACTCAACCATGGTTTTAATAATAAAGAGTTCCCGAGTCTTAACTACCTGGTCGTTTTTGGTTCTCCAATAACATTATATGAGGACATTCCTCGCACACTATGTCAGTATGCTGAAGTTGCAGGCGGTTGTCAGTAAACATGAGACAACTGCTATATTGTCTCAGAATGTCCATTTCAACCGAGCTGGCTACAGAGACTGATGGGAAGTGCAAATCATAGTTCCACTAATGTCAGCTTAAAAAAAAAAAGTGGGTAGAACCTAAGAAGTTTGGAGCTGATTTACTGGAGTGCTCTGTGTCTCAAATAGTAATCTAAATCTCCATACAAGAAGCAGTGTGCCTTTTAGCACAAAACAAGAGCTCTTTGTGCCCCAGCTGAGAGAAGGTTTCTGCTCATAGGTAAGGTACTGATTTGGGGTAAACTAATAAGGATGGATAGAGAAAATTTAGACAAGGCAATTTAGGTAGGTTGCAAAATAATTTGTCCAAACTGCCTATCAGATCACCTTTGACATGCAATAAAGTACACTGCTTAATTCTGCTGTTTATATGGCTATAATGCATTGGAGGCTTTAACTATGAAATATGAAAGTGAAAGCATTTACATTTGTCAAATACAATACTGCACAAAGTGCCCCCATCCATTGTTTAAACTGAGTGGAAGATGTGAAAGAGCAAATAAGAAGGTAGCTAGAGTTCCAGTCAATAATGTGTACCTCTCAGAATTGTAACAAATTATTCCCAGCCACCGAAATAACCACTACTCCCCTCAGTAAGTTAACACTCCAGACTAGAAAGACAACTGAAAACTGTACTTTAATATAAAAAATAAGTTGTAAAACAGAAAAAATGTGGAAGTTCATAGAAAAACACTTTTATTAGCTAGCTGAAACTATTTTTTAACAAATTTAAAAAGAACACTCAGTGTCATAAAATGGAGACTGCATTTGCTACACATATAAATCAGGCTATAAAGAAAAGCAGAACACTGGCTATTGTAACAAAGCTGAAGTTTAATGCAAAAAAGTGATAAAAGTACAAAACCACAGTGAAAAACACTTAGATAAACCAGAATGGGGTACTATCAGATACATTTAACAGCCAGGGTCTCTTCAGACACAAAGCCAACAAGTTTAACTTAGCAAACTGTATTAAAAAAAAGTTATAAAATTCAATTAAAAAGATAAAAAAGTACTGAAAATACTAAAAGGATACTAAGCGCAGCAATTTAGTGTATTCCCCTGGATATTTTTATGAAGTTTAAGATTCAGAAACACCAGCCAAACCTCTCTCAGTGCATGTGCTTCCAGTCTCCTTCCTGGAAGTCTTAGGAAATGGCTACAAGCACAGCTTAAACTGAGTAAAAGAAATGAACTTCTATTAAACAACACTTCATTATTTTTGAAGGCTAACTACTTCTCAATAAAGTGGAGTACTCTTACCTTCATTGAAGAATAAGCCAAAGCGTTCTTACATTTAAACAAAACTTCCCAGAACCATACTGTTAACAAATCCATTAGGGAACACATTATTATTGACCTGGTTCTTACAAACAGCTTCTTCATGCTATTCCCCTAGTATCTCTTTAGTGAAGAGTGACTATGAACTAGTGAATTTTACCTTCAAAATCTCTAAACCCTCTGAAAGCCGGATCTCATGCATTAACCTCAACAAGTTTATTTACTGATGGTTGACTCCTGGGAAACTCCCACTGGGTAGGAGCTAATTTTCAGGGGTGGCCCAAGAAGAAAAGCTCCAAAATATTACAAAACATTTTAAGAACAACAATTTTACAATATTTACAGGTAATACAAAAACTACAGTTTAAATAATTATAGTAAATTAAACATAATATGAAAATATTGGTTAAGAATAGATAGAAAATATATGACAATGATTAGATATTTAGAAAATTTTAGTCAGTTTATATAGAAATTAAAGTTAAGTTAGTATAATACAAACAGGAATTGCAATATGAAGTGAGAAAAAAAGCAGGGTTATGGTATATTTAGAAAGAAAGCCAGGGAAGAGAAACTGACAGAAGTAAGGAAGTGAGTGAAGAAGGGAGACTAAGGAAGTGTTAAGGTATGATTAGGTATTTGTTCACATTCAGGGATATAATTTATCCTGGTGCTGAGCAAGAAAACTGCCAGCTTTTGGCTAGGAAGCATTTCAAAATGCTTTAGAAGGATGGGAGGGAGGGTACTGACCTGATGGATACAGGTAAGGAGTTCCAGGCCTTAGCAACATGGTACAAGTACAGACAATGCACAGCAGATATGATAAGTTTGTGGACAGACAGGAGTTTTTTGTTACTGGATCATAACGAATAACTTGGAACACAGTTGGTTAGAATGTTATTTAGTACTGGACAAGCAGATGGATGCTGGATAATTTTACAAGTGGTAAGAAGCTGTATGTATATGTTAGTTGATGGGGTATTTCTAACCAATTTAGGCTTTTTAGTGCTATACAGTGGTGGGTTCGGAAAGGGGTATTTGCTGCAAATTTAGCAACTTTGTTACAGCATTGTTCAAGTTCTGATTTTTATGTCTGAGGGTCAGTAATAATGGAACAGCCATACAGAAGTGTGGGGGGGGGGTGAGATAAGTAGTGGCAAGTATATTCTCAGTTGCATTGGTGATAATATTTTTGGCTCTATAAAGCATCCCTAGCTTTTGATGGGTTTTTCTTAAGCAATTTTGTATATGCAGGTTGAATTTAAGATTATCATCCACTATCATTCATAATAATTTGTTATAAGAAGTAACTTCAACAGCTGTATTATCAAGAGAAAGGACTTTAAATTGTGTTTTTTCATGATCGAGAGGGATTTGGTGGGGAAAAAAATAGCAGTTTTTTTTTCTCAGGGTTGAGCATGAACTTTGAGTTACAAAGCCATTTCTCAGAGTCTGTTAAAGCTTTGAATATTTTTTTGGAAGTGTGCTGTGTTGTCAGATGTGCAAATTAGTGTGGGGTCATCTCCTACTGTATTAGGGAGGCCTGTTGTGTGGATGAGTGAAGAGTGTTGCTGAGAATGTTAAAGAGGAGGGGACCACGAATACAGCCTTGTGGAACACCTGTAGTGAAGGGGAACTATGGAGAGATGGTGGAGTGCAGTTTTACTGACTGATACCTACTGGATAGGTATCTTTTGATCCATGGAAGGGTGGGCTGAGAAAGACCTAATGAGGACATCTGAAGTACAAGTATGTTGTGACAAACTGTGCTGAAGGCTTTAAACAAATCTAGAAATAAGGAGGAGACTAGTTTGCTATTATCTCTAGTTTTATTGACAGTATCTGCATAGTTTAGAAGTACAGTGTTAGTACTTTGGGAAGGATGGAAGACATGTTGTGTGGGGGATAGCAGTTTTTCCTGCAGGAGATAGTTTAGTAATTGTTTTTGAATACATTTTTCATGTATTTTGGAGGGGAGGATAAGAATGCTATAGGTCTAAAGTTAGTAATATCGGTTGAATTTCCTCCTTTGTGTAGAGGGATAGTGTGTGACTTTTTTCCAGAGAGACAGAACATGGGATTCTTGGATTCACCTATTTTAAAGGACTGAGCCAGGATAGACAATGCTACTAGCTGCTATTTTAAGGTACTCGTTTGGGAGGTCAAACAGCTGAAGAAGAGCATGATTTGAGTTTGTTATAGGATGTGGGCACAAGTTTGAAGGTGAACGTGGATGTAGTGATGCATGGCTGTTGGGCATGGTTATAATTACATGTTGGAGAATCCTTGGTTACAGATGCTAAACTATCTATGAAATAAGAGTTGCATTGTACTGCAGTTTTGAGTGATGAGTTATCGGGAGAGTTGTTAAGGTTAAATTTTGGCAGGGATGCAAGATTTCTTTAATGGCTGTCCAGAATTTTTTTTAAGTTTGTGCTTACTATTATTCTGAAAGTTATTATAATATAGTTTTTGTCTTCATTAATTTGCTTTTTAGTACAATTGTGAAGCATTCTGAAGTTTTTAAGATATTGTGGTGTTTTACAGTTTTTCCATGCTTTTTCTCTATCCTGCATTAGCATTCTACTCCTTTTGAATAACCAAACTGCATTGTTTGTTTTTAATCTCTTCCTTCAAGGAGGTACAAAGCTATTAAAGATATTCAGGAACTTTGTATTAAATTTGTTTACAGCATCATCCAGGGGGAAGATTTTAAGGATGTTCCAGTTAATAAATGAAGGGTAGTAATGAACATTCTAAGTTAAACTTGGCAAGGTTGTGTGTTGTTTCATAAACATGCTGTTTAAGTAGATGTGTGAGATTTTCGGTTAAATAGATTGGGAGATGACCTATGGCAAAGTTTCAAAATCCACTTACAGCAGCATTAGCCTCAGTGTTGCCAAAGCACATAGCTTCACAAAGGAGTTCTATGACACTCAGACAAATGTATAGAACTGATGGTCCCAAGCACATCAAAATAACAATGGGAAACTTAAAAACAAATCTGCCTGTGGTCAACTAACATACACTCTGCAAATTAAACAAAAAAAAAAAACTCCTTAAAGTATACAGCAAACCAAAAGACTCTCATATCAATGGTAATATCAGAAATATCACTAAAAATTTGAGGAATACTATTAGGTCCACTTAGCAGTCTAAAGCTCAAGACAATTACAAATCTTTCTTTAGCTGTATCAGCAAACTAAAAAATAACACCAACACTGCTCTGAAAATATTCAAAATGGTACCACCTACTCTAACCCAGAAGGTGTTGCCAACATACTAGCTAGCAAATTCAGTGAGAATTTGACCCCAAAATGACTGTCCAAAGCTTACTTACCCCAGAATTCCTGAATCCCCATCATCATTACAGAACACGGACTGAAGGTGCTTTCCAAGACCAAAAAAGTTCCTCACTGGGATATGATAATATACCTGTCTGTTTAATAAATGGTACTAAAGCCCTGGCACAGCTACTACATAAACTATTTAACCTGAGTTCTGCATGCAGCAATAGTGATGCTAATCCACAAGGGTGTCCCTACCACTGACCGTGGGAATTATAGACACATCAGTCTGATGAGTCTCATGTGCAAATTCATGGAACATATTATCACTGACCTGATAATAAACTGTGACATCAAAAAATTTCATCAGACTAGACTTACAGAACTTTGGCACTGTTAAGGATAGATTCTGTCTAATGAACTGTGTTAACTTTTTTGAATGGGTAACATATGTGGTTGAGAGTGATTATAATGTCCACAAGGTGTACCTTGATCTGATTAAGGCATTTGTTGTTACCCACTGTCCTACTGGCTTCACTGCACGGAATTCATCTGTGTTTTTAGTGCAGTTAACTGCCAAGAAACTATCACCCAGATCAAAAGAGGCCATTGTCCCTTTATACTCAGCAAAGATTAAATCAATTCAGTACAACGTACCCTTTGGGATATACTACATCAAACAACTAGAATGACCCCAGAAATTCCTAACTAAGAAGATTACTAGCTTAAAACCCCTAAATTATCAGAAAAGACTGGAAGCTCTGCTCCTTTATTCAGTGTCTTATAGACTACTGAGGGGAGAGCTATGTATTGCCTTCTCTGCCATTAGGGACCCAGTGGTCCTGGATCTGTCCAGTCTCCACAAATCAAATAGTCCCCCAGTACCTGAACCAGGATCTAAATCTTTACCAGCAGATAAAACACAGTGGAGAGAAAGATTCATCGTGCATCGTGTAGCACCACCCTCACCTCTAGAAGAGACCTTAAGTGAAAATTAAACAGTATGATAAACTATCATCCTTCAAACAGAACCTAGATGTTTGAATGGGTATTAACAAAATGTCCTTCTTATGATCACTGTTGCAGTATTCTTAACAGTGGGATATCCTACCAGGGGGGTCCATATCAGATGGATGAAAGCCTAGTTAACAGACGACCACATCAACGAGACGACTTCACCAACAGAACGAATCCCGACAAGGGTAAGTCAATGTATTACAGAACGGAATACATTCCCGTTTTCGTAATACACTCGAAAACCACATTAAAACGTGTATAGCAAGCACCCCCACTACTTAAATATACAAACTCCAAGATTGCACTACAGTGAGAGAATGGGACTAACTCCCAGTCTGCACTACTCACCGTTGTCAGGGATTCGTTCTGTAGGCAGAGTCATCTCGTTGATGTGGTTGTCAGTTAACTGAGCTTTCATCCATCTGACATGGACCCCCTACCAGGGATATCAGTACATTTGGCCAGGATATTAAAGCCCAGTCTTCTTCCTTTTATGCTGTATGCCTGATATATGACCAAAGCACACCAAGGCTACAAGTTACATAAGGGAAATACAGGCATGAATTACCTCAGTGCTTTTTTGTTGCCAGCATGAACACTGAACCTGTGTTTCTTTGTTGGTCTCTCAGACATATGAAAAATAGCCAGTTCTACTTACCTAGGGCAGGCAGACAGGTATCCCCACTGGGGAAACTTCCTCTTCTTATTAACCTTTTTCATGTCAGCTAAGAAGGTACAATGCGACTGTTGGAGGCAGATAACTCACAGGGATAGCCACTAATTGTCATTTTGCCTAGGAGCCAATCATAGCTACAGAATTTGCTCTAGTTGCCACTCTTCTGTATCTAAGACCATTAAGAGCTGCTTGTCTTCCCTTAAGATTTACTTGGAAAATGAAAGACTCAAAGAGCTTGTGCACATCAAAATAGACATTCAACATCAGCTGAAAAAGAAGCTAAAAAGGTCTAAATCTGATGCTTTTGCTGTATGGTCTGACCCAGCTGTCTTCACTTAGTCTCCTGATGAGCTCTCAGACCATCTGGATGCTTCAGATGTTCCCTGGAGTCCAATATGGTGCAGCCCATTAGCACACCCACAATGTTCAGATTGCTGCTTTGGATGAGAAAGGAGAACCAAAGCTGATTATTTCAAAGGACCTGATGGTACTCCCCAGATTCATATCTGAGATTAAATATCAGGTTCCTTCATTGAGGTATTTCAGAGGTCTGAACTGCCTTGTTATCAGCAAGATCCTCTTTCTGCTAAGAAAAAGCAGCAGACAAAGCATACCTCTCCTTTTCCCCCCACCCACCATGGATCCTCAGAAGGAGTGGTATGAATTCTCTTAGGGAATGTACAACACATTGGTGTCTTTGAATCCAGTACAGTTATTTTCTTATGCTCCCTCTTCTTTCACCATTTCCCTTACTTCCCCTCTGAAGAAAGGGGGGGATTCTTCCTCAGAGGAAAATGAATCGGATTCAAATGGGGATTCCCTGGCTTACTCTTCTCAAATTCATTCTCTGGTGGGATAGAAATCTGAGGAAAATGACATGTTTCCTGACTTCCATTTAGAGAAGCTTTCCTTTGAGGATACAGTATGTAAGATGATGCAGCATTTTTAATAAGAAGGCAAACAGGTGTCAGCTATTCAGAAAAGTACTAGATACCCACAGGCTTTTGTAAAAGAATCCTTCCTCAGACCCTGCTGTCATTTCTACAGAATTCAATAAACCTACTAAACTTTTACTTTCTTCCAATGACCTCAATAATCAGAATAGTAGGGTTACTGACTGGTATAAGAAGGTTTACACCTCTTCCACTCTGGCCTTTTCTGCTCTAAATTATCAGACACATATGACCAGATATTTTTTATCTCTGCTGGGGGACCTGGACAAACCTTTGTCCGATATGCCTGATTCTGATAGCAAGTCTTTTGCTCTTTCTTTGCTCAATTCTGATTCTTAGCTTGCAGATCATTCTATTACATGCAACTGATGCTTCCCTCCAGAGCAGCTAAAACATTTTCTGTTCTGAGGTGGTTTGGTTGGCTTAGGCTCCAGCCTCTTCCTGGGCACATTAAACCTAATATACTGGAAGCACCTATGTTTGAGAATTGTCTTTCCGGTCCTGCTTCTGAATTTCTTAACACCTTCAGGACAGAGCTAAGATGAAGAAGGAATTTAAACATATCTTTACCTTTCCTGTCCCTATATTTGAAATAAAATAGCCTGGCTCATTCTTTCATAACGAACAACCCCCCCCCCCTCCAAAAAAAGAAGGTAAAATATATTCGAAAAAGAGATCTCAGGACAACTTAAACAGGATTTTAAGGGGTCTAAATCTCCCATTTCCTGACAAACCAGCCTCTTTGTGACTATCTGCCTCAGCCTCAAACAATCTCTCCCCACTTCAGTCTACCTTTGCTCCTACAAAAAAAAAAGCTTCTCCTATCCATTCCAGCTTGAGAATCAACCATCAGAGACTGATGGTTTATTTCTGTCATTCAAAGTGGTTACAGAATCTCGGAAGGTCACGGTGGTGCAGTGGTTAGCGTTGCCGCCTCACAGCAAGAGGTTCCCCGGTTCGATTCTCGGCTGGGGTGCCTTCTGTGCAGAGTCTGCATGTCCTCTCTGTGGTTGAGTGGGTTTCCTCCGTGCGCTCCGGTTTCCTTCCACATCACAAAGACATGCAGTAGGTGGATTGGACACTCTAAATTGGCCCTAGGTGTTAGTGTGTGCGTTTGTGTGCCTTCTGTGGAAGGTTGGGCGCCAGGCTGGCAACTCGACACCGTAACAACTCCACTGCCAATCATGAGCAGACAGATGATCCGCTGTGGTGACCACTAACAGGGAAAAGCCGAAAGAAGAAGAAAGTGGTTACAGAATCTCATGGCTTTCACTTCACATGTGCCTTCAAGTCAGTTCCATTTGATTCCCCCACTTTTGAAGAAGTTCTTTCTCCATGGCAAAACAAAATTAGTCCCGGATCATCTAAAGGGAACCAGCTTTTATTCAAGAATGTTCTTGGCCACAAGAAAATAAGTAAAATGGCAACCCATTCTGGATTTATCCCATTTCAATTTGTTCCCAAAATTCAAAATGTTTAATGTTTAATGTCTACTTCAAGGTAACCAAGAAGGCTTGGAGCAGAATAATTTAGATATATAAAAAATGATATTTGTGTAATCTAAACCATAAAAACCACAGGAGTTTTTTTAAGGTTCTCGGTTTCAGAATTTCATTTTGAGTTTTGTGCTTTGCCCTTTGGGCTCTCTATGGCATTAAGAGTTTTCAAAAAGCACCTAGCTCTGGTTATTGCTTTCTTCACACTTCAGAAAATCCACATTTTTCCTTACTTGGATGATTTCCTCCTTCAAGCTCCTGCAAGCAATAAACTCCTTCTAGATCTGAACTTTACAATAAACCCGCTTCTATCTCTTTCTGTGATTCACCCTAAACATTACAAAAAAAATCAATCAATTCTCTCCCAGGATCTGGTGTTTCCGGGTTGCAGGCTCAATTCCTTGTTAACTTCTACCTTCCTTCCACAGGAGAATGTGGCTTTTCTAAAGAAATACTTTCAGTCTTTTCTTTCCTTAGGTGTGACCTCAGCAAGGCAGATCTTGACAGTGCACAGCACTGTCACCCTCTGAACTTTCCAATTCTTCTCTTGCCATTCATTAAAAGGGAGCTTCATAGGTGGATCACTCAGATATCTATCAACCCAGGAGTGTCTTTTCTAGTTCTTTTATCTTGCCAAGACCCATTTACAGATGATTCAGAACTGGCTCGAGGAGCTTTCTCCATGAATGAAAGATCCTGGGTGCATAGTCCGAGAAGAAAAGGAAGAACTACATAAATATTAGAGATATGAAAGTAGTAATTCCAACCTTGCAATCTCCATCTCCAAGCACACTTGGATATTTACAGACAACACCACAGTTAAGTGACACACAAAAAAGCAAGGTGAAACAAGATCTTAATGACATTGCAGATTGGCAATGCCTGTTTGGTACACAGCCATTCAACACAAATTGTTTTTTCAAGAAGTCTACATCCCTCACAGAACAATTCAGTGGCAGATTACTTGAGTGCATCTCTGACAAGACACTAATGAGTGGATTTTAAAAAGAGGTCTTCCTGCAGATTGTTCTCAGTGGAGTATTCCTCAGATTGATCTCTTTTCCTCTAACCAGAAGAGTCAGCTCATGGTTTTATGTTCAAGGACTTCATGCTCATATGCTTGGAGAACGGATGTCATATCATTCTCATGGAAAGTAAGATTCCTTTGTGCTTTCTCTCTCCTTCATCTGATTCCCAGGATTCTCCTGAAAATCCCAAAAGAGAAACCAAAAATATTACTGATGACACCCTTCTGGCCCAGACAGCACTGTTTTTCTCTTCTCTTTCATCTGGTCTAGGGCAATCATTATAAGTTACCTCACAAGATGACTTGCTCAAACAGCAAAAGAACTCTCTAATTCATCCAAATTTTCAGACTCTGGATGACTGGATCCTAAATTCTGTTTAAGCACCAATTTTCAGAGGACTTGGTAAAAGTGTTACAGGAGGCTAGAAAAACAGGTACAAGAAAATCTTGTGTTTCCAAGTGAAGAAGATTTTCTGTTTGTTGCCACAAAAAGAATCAATACCCTTATCAACAGGGTATTCCTAGCACTTTATCTTACTTGTGTGAGATATTCAACTCAGAGCTGGCATGTTCTATTTTGAGGTCATTTTTAAAAGATGCCCTTCACCTCAGGCCCCCCTATAAAATCCATCCCTTCTCCTTGAGACCTGAATTACGTCTTGGAAAAGTTACTCTTCCCCTACTTAAGCCTGCTTCTACTGCTTCTTTAAAGTTTTTTTTAACTGTAAGACAGTTCTGCTGGTGGTCCTTACTTCTGCCAAAATGGGTCCAGAGCTGTAGTCTCTCTTGGCCTGTTCTCCATTTTTTGTAGTTTATAAAAATGGGGTTACACTCCTGACTAGCCTTTCTTTTATGCCTTGGGTGGTCAGTGAACTGTCTTTGAACCAGGCTATTATTCTCCTTTTCTTTTTTTCTCCTCCCCTCAAAACAAGGGTGAGAAAACTTTACATTTTTAGATGTTCACAGATAACTGAGGTTTAACCTTGACAAAACCAAATACATTTGAACGACCATAGTTTCATTTCCTTCAAGAGCAAAAGCTGGGTCATCATGTTTCCAAGCAAATTGTTTCAAAAATGGATCTTTTTCTGTCATTTCCTTTTGTTATTCTTATTCTTTTAATGGGGAAGATGTTCCAGTTTGATTAAAATACATTCTACTATAGCTGTTGCTTCTTCTGGTCCTTTTTTCAAAGTTTTAGACTCCAGATCTGTTCCAGAAGCTGCTACTTTATCATCTGTATATACTTTTACCAAGCATTACAAAAATGATGCCACTTATACAGCTAAAGCTGAATTTGCTATGTTCATCTTACAGAGTATCTTACACTCTAGCTCCATTTCTCCTTCATCCTTCCAAAAGAATGAAATAGCTATGGGACTGTTTCTGATTGTTAGTAATGCTGCAATAATCACAGGAAGGACATAGCACAGTTGTGTATGAATTTACCATAATAATAGATGTGCAACTAATCAGGGTTGCAGTTTTGCATCCCCTCTTCTCTGCTCCCCAATTTTCTTCCTTTTTCTGTTTATACAAATCTGGTAACATTTTCCTCTCTTTCCTTTTTGTTGACCTCTTAGCTCTGTTGCCTTCCTGCCTTTTGGGTCTGGAGCAAGAAAGTCTCAAGGGAATTTGTGTCCATATTCTTACGTACCTTGTAGGCTTGGCATGCTTTGGTTGTATGTTGGATATATGAAGAAAGAGAAATAAGCCTAGGCTTTGGTATCCTGGCTAGACATATGGCTATTCCTGGTGGGATATCCCAGTAGTTACTAATACTGCAACAGTGATCAGTCGGACATCTACTGTTATGGTAAGTTCTTACACAAATGTACTTTCTCCCCAGGCTTGACTGGCCAAGCCCTCCTCAAGCGTGGAGATACAGTCTAAAGGTGGGAAATGACAAGGTGTAAATGGTCACAAAAATCAGTTGCACTGAACTTCCTATGATCTTATGACTGTATGAGCTGAGTACAGTGCTAGGACAGTATTAGAGCACACAGTCAGAAGTGGCAAACTGAAATCACCAAAGGGACTCAGTACTCAAGCATACACCAGATCCCTAGCATGCGTACTACTGCTAAGTTTCTTACAGACAAAACTGTCATAAATAAGTAATACTGCT